>NC_057711.1:33720019-33815721 GCF_004010195.1 Chiloscyllium plagiosum | reverse complement strand
ATTGGGAATATGGGATGGCATTTTTGCAAGAGGTAGGGTGGGAAGAGGTGTAATCCAGGTAGCTGTGGGAGTCGGTGGGTTTGTAGATGATGTCAGTGTCAAGTCGGTCGTCACTGATGGAGATGGAGAGGTCCAGGAGGGGGAGGGAGGTGTCAGAGATGGTCCAGGTAAATTTAAGGTCAGGGTGGAATGTGTTGGTGAAGTTGATGAATTGCTCAACCTCCTCGCGGGAGCACGAGGTGGCGCCAATGCAGTCATCAATGTAGCGGAGGAAGAGGTGGGGAGTGGTGCTGGTGTACTCTATGCTACTCTATCCCCACCCTCACCCTCCTCTAGCTTATCTCTCCATGCTTCAGGCTCTCTGCCTTTATTCCTGATGAAGGGCTGTTGCCCGAAATGTCGATTTCGAAGCTTTTCGGACGCTGCCTGAATTGCTGTGCTCTTCCAGCACCACTGATCCAGAATCTGGTTTCCAGCATCTGCAGTCATTGTTTTTACCTCATACCAAAAGTTGTCTATCAATCTAATGTCCTTTAGGGAAGGAAATCTGCCATCCTTACCCGGTCTGGCCTGCATGTGACTCCAGACCACAGCAATGTGGTTGACACTCAACAGCCCTCTGGGCAATTAGAGATGGGTTTAAATGCTGGCCTAGCCAGAAATGCTCACATCCCATGAATGAATTTTAAAAAAAATTCAAGCCCTTGATCCTGGTGTTTCAGTTTGCCGGTTGAAGATTTCGCAACTTCCTTATTTTCGTTTACTTGTCATGTGTGCCCTGGACTCTGTCTTTCATGTTGAGTAGTGACTCTAAATTCCAAGCACCCATTGAAGCAGACAAGTCTAGTGAGTCAGCACCCTAGAGCCGGGGGTTGAGTGACACACTGCTGAAGACAGTCCATAGCAAACATTCTCTCTGCCAATTGAGTTTGGCTTATCACTCCTTTCTCTCATGTTGTGTTAATGCTCTGCACTCAAACTGAAATGCTTACTGGAGGGCACAAGCCTGGATTAAAATGATCAAGACTGTCTGCTACCCAAACATCAGGGTCTCTCTATCAATCTCACCGATTGAATCCAAAGTAATGTAAAGCACAATGCTTGGTATCAGGTTAATGGCAGGAATTCCTGGAAAGATATTTAGATATCAATCTGCCTTTGGACTCAACTTTACATTTTCTCAGGGTTTACTCTCTTAACTCCCAAACTGCTGTATGTTTGAAATAACCACACTTCAGGTTTAAAAACATGAGAGATCCACTTGTTTAATTCTTGTCGTGTTGCTTTCTACAAAATAATTGGTCTGGTCCTGTAAAATGGTACATGACTCTATAGTGCAGCCATGAATGTAGCCCTCTGCAACACTTACACCTAACATTAACTTCTAGCTAATTAGATTCTAACTCTATACAGATATATATATACACGTATATATATGCGTGTTTGTATGTTACAAATGAAGGTTAATGAGTATCCTGTTATGATTAGAAGCGAAACATGTGGAGGTGGGGAGGGAATTGGTTGGGATACTCATTGGGCAGATGGGAGAAGTATGTGGCCAGGTCTTATCATAAGCATGGGGATAGTAAGACATCATTTGTACTTTCACAATCCGGGTCAGGACCAAGAGTTTTGCCTTTTCCAGGAACTGATGCTTCTGAAATTGTCTTTCTAACTATTTACCTCTAAGCCTGATGTAACATTTTCCTGTGCACTCTTTTGGGTATTTATAGAGTGGAAAATGTGTCTCCTGTACCCCATTTGGTGTAGAGAGACCATCAGTGCTGGATCACTGAACCTGGGAGGCTTTACTAAATAAATCCATCACAGAAAACAGCACAGACAAAGTGTTCAAATAGAATACATAATTAAACTGAAAATCCTGCTATTGACAAATGTATGCCTTGCTTGAATTTTAAAATAAGCCGAACCTCAAAATAGTTCAGTTATCTTACTCTTAGTCCCCCAGTCACCCAGTTCACCACTTTCCTGATTTTGCAGTAAAGGAGAAAATGTATCCCGGGACAAAATGGTTCAATGGACTTCTTCTTGATTTCTCACCACTTCTCCCAGAGTTCTCCTTATATTGGTTAAACCATTAATTTGTTAAACCTATTTCTTCCTTTAAAAATTTTGAGATCTACGAACATAGAAACATATGAATGATGAGCAGTAGTCTGTTCAGCCCCCTAAACTTGTTCCACCATTTAATAAGATGCAATCAAATTTTAGCAAAATGACCAGAAGTGATTCTTACAGTGTAGATTATATTCCTGCTTCACTTTTCAGATAAATGAATAACTTTTATTGAAATTAATAAACCCTCTATTTTCTTTAACAGAGCAACAGGATTTGGATTCTTGAATGCCCTGTGTAAAGCAGCAACAGTACTTGGAAATCTCATTTTTGGCTCTTTGGTTGGCATTACCAAAGCAATCCCTATCCTGCTGGCATCCACTGTCCTCGTCTGCGGAGGCCTCATGGGACTCCGACTTCCTGATACAAGAAACCAGGTTCTCATGTGATTAGGTAAAACCACCTGATGGATTTTTAGTCGGCCAGTGGCAGTGATCAAGTGGGAGGTTTGAATTTTAAAGTCTGTAGTTTAAGACTGAAACAATGATTGTCACACACAAGTTTGTTACTTCTCCTGAAGACGCCTTCCTTTATCCTTGTGCTTTCTGAAACTTTGAAAATAATGTGATCAATGGGGCTGCAGTCTGCACATACACAATTGTTCGTGTGGCTGAGGGAGCATAAAGAAGGAATAGTTAATCAGTTCTGACAGAAGGTTTTTAATCTAGTGTGTGACCATTATCCAGTTTTATCCTCCCCTCTATAAATTCAAACCAGTGTAAAACTTTCAGTCAAAATAAATCAGCAAATGCATCAAGTCAGTAACGTTCTGAGGCAAGGCTCAAAGCAAACAATGACATGCCATTAACCCTACTGAGATGTTTGCAGGACCCAAATGTGTAATTATTCCATTTCTTTAATATTGACAAAATCAGTTTGTCCCATTTGTTAAAAAATCTAGCTTCAATGAACAATGTTTGATTTTGGTAGAATTGGAGAAGATTATATTGCAACGCAGAAATCAATTTCCAGCTGTAGCCCTTTTCTGTTTTTTTTTTGTATCATCTTAAAGCTTCACACAAACTCACCTTACAGTGATAGTGATGAATTAGATTAGTAAGGAATGTCCCACAAAAACAGAAACTAGCCCCTCTCATTTTCACTTCTATCCTTTGTCATATTTCCATTTCCAAATGTGTTTAATAACATGCTACAAAACAGCAAACACTTCAAGAAAGTCATTTCTTGTGTAAAGAGACTTGAAATGTTATAATAGGAAATATTATATATCATTAAAAATTTTAAACTGTAAATGCACTATAATGTCATTTTAACCAAGAATGTACAGAACCATTTAAGTAGTTGTTATTTTTACATTCTTTTATAACATTTCATGTGAAGAGAATATCTTACTTACTAAAATCAAGAATTTTTAAAAATCACTGGTTAAACATCAAAACCCTATAGAGAGTCCATTTGTTAATTTGAAACCTAAATGGCCTTTGACCCCATGTTTGCCTGCAAAATATGCATTGTGCCTATTGTAGTCTGATCTATATATAAATATTGTTTTCATTTCAATTGTAAATGTCAGAGTTGAACATTAATGTTATTATGATTTCAAGATTATCTGAATAGTTATTTATAGGAATTACTTCCAGGCTTGTTTTGATTCTTTGCATTTAACTGTTTTGTGTAGTTTTGCGATGAGTTGTCAAACTCGGGCTCAGAATTTCATTGGAGCTGCTCCTGTTCTGCTGTAGTAATTAGTAATTGTGGCAGAAAGCACAGGAGCCAGACAGTAAAGCAAAGGAGATTCCAAACCATAGTTTAGATTTCCCAAACAAAACCTTCCATTCACTATTAGTAAAAACTATACAGCTGGTGATTGGGTTGAACTTCCTCCTATTATATCATGTCATGGCATAGTTTTCCCTGCCCAACAGTTTTACCAAAAATAGATGTGAAGATAAAGCATTGTTGCTTTTCTACTAAAATTAGCGAGTGGAGGATAATTTGTAACATAATATTGACAGTGTCTTAATAGACTGTACTTTTTAAACAGTCTGGGGAGGAGGTAACTTTCCTACTGTTAATTATTTTGCCCTTTAATACAACAACAAACAACTTTTAGCAAAGTAAAAACATCCCAGAGCACTAAGTTATTAAGTAAGAACAATAGAAGTTAATGCATTTTAGAACTAATTTGCCCGAATTTTAATCTTTAACAAGATATCAAACACTAGATCATCTGCTCCTCATAAACCACTTCTCTCCTTCCACCAATTCTGTTTCTCAGTGATGTTAACAGAATGAAAATATCGGCTGCGTTATATTATGGGTGGTAAAACTAAAAACACACATTTACCTCCCCACTAAAAACACCCACTTAACTCCCCAGCCATTAACCCAGTTCCTTTGTTAAATCCAAAAATGCAAGATGATTATTGATAAATTGGTACTGTAAATTACCAGCAGAAATTTGGTGGTTGTATTCTCATTTGAAGGATGAATAAAAATTCCCAAGAGGATTAGCAACTATGGCAATTGATTAACAGAATATCCCAGAAATGCAGAGCTTAACCAGATTTTTAAGTATGCTAATTCCTTAGCTAAAGTCTTATAGGTATTTTGTAGATTAATTTACTATGATGCTTCTCTTTCTATTGATCTCCTCTGTAACATGTTAAGCTGTTCAGATGCGCATTGAGCTTGGATCTATTATGGATTTTGGGCTGGTCTACCTATTACTTATACTCCTATGCAACATTTGTTTAAGTCTGACCTCCAGTGGGCAATATAAATACAGCATCAATTGCTTTAAAATGAAGTGAGTTCACCTCAAGATCAATTTGGAGCCATGACCATGCAATGTTTTGGTGAATTCACTGTCAGGTTAACAGCCTTTGTAACATTCCCTCCAGTTATCAGCCATTAGTTATCCTTGAGGTGATCAGGAATTCTTTAGAAAATAGGAAAATTCAAGCATATCAAATTTAACTTGTTGGCGTCTGTTAACCCCCAATACACTTGTTATAATATTCAGAGTCATTTCAAACATCCTTAATATTTTCTGCTTAACATTTGTTTCTGGGAAGTCATTCCTCTACCATAATGGAATCTGGAATAATCCTGTTCTTTCCTGATCAAGTTGTGTATTCTTAAACACTGTATACTGGAAACTTAAAGATCAAGTTCAGCCTAATCCTTCAATGAACCAAAATGTGTTAAACCTGTGTACAGCAAAAAAGTGACCCACGAGATCACAGAACATTCATGGAGATGCTTGCTGACCCTTTCAGTTCAGATCAGGCAGCTCCTTTAAATGTACCATTGAAATTCACATTCTGATCTCCATGTGAATGATTGTCAAGATGTTCATTCTAAATATTCCAATTAAACAAAGGGAGTTTTGTTCTTTCATTGCCAGATTTAAGTACTATAGGATATGGAAATGCATAAAGATTAACCTAATTGGCATTAGTTTGCAATGTATAATGATTATCTGCTTCTATGTAAAAATTAGAATTTTCTTTTGTCTGTATCTTCCTCATGTCTTGATGTTTTAGGTATGCATATGTGTTGTAGATCTAGTATATAATTCTAATTGCAATTGTTGCTCTGCATTTGTGAATTTACATCTATCTCTGCCAGGGCCATCGCCAGAATTTAGTAAGCCAGGGAGACAAAGCTCTTTACAAAGTCTATAGCTTAATACAATAATGCTGAAATTTGTAGTATACTGTTGTATACAAGTTAATAAAACTGTGTACAATCTGTTCAAATAACAAATTCTAAAATGTGACACATAACAGAAGATAAAAGCCAATAGCTACCAAATACCCAGTAGAACAAACTATTCACAAAGTATATATAGCTCTTTAGATTCTTATAATTTAAATCCAATATTATCTTATAGGATAAATGGAAAATCCTATAGGAGTTCTTGGTAATGCCTATGCAGGCTTTATGCCAAAACTTTTGTATGTAGATAGATCCATGCAACTGTCCCTTTAGTCTTCTTAGGACATTTTCTACAAATGTAATTAAAATAGAAAAATAAATGTCTGTAGGCTTAGCAAGAGCTAATTTGTGAATCAGAATTCCACTGTTACTGATCGTATGTTTGTTGTAAGTATTTCAGCACAGTCACTTTACATGCTTCAAAACATAGAAAATTGGTGCAAAATTTCTTGTGGAGCACGAGGGCAACACTTTGTAGACATCTGCTGATAAGAATGGACAGTAACTTTTGTACATTTTGTGTCTATAAACTATTTAGTAGAAAAGGAATCTAACTTATTACAACTATATGCATAGACAAAAAAGCAGACTGGATCTTCGATCTTCTCTGGAAATCATGAGATGCATTAATCACCATGTGTCATAAATCATAAAGTTGTTGATAACTGATGAATAGTAGAGTTCCTGTTAGTTTTGCTGTTGTAGAGTTTAGGATTCAGATCAAATTTCTAATTTCTAAGCAGACTTATTTATTCAGAGTGTGATGAAGCCTGATTAAAACTTATGTTTGACAATGAAAAAGGTATCACTTCCCATCGAATCAATAAAATATTGATGATATTAACAATACACATATGTAGACTTAAAGTGCATGCCCTGTGTCTTGTAATGTAACCTTGCTCTGGATGACACTCTAAACCCATTGCACCTGCTGAATATTTGCATAATAATTATATAAGAGTTCAAATTGTAATCTGCGATGTTTTCAAAAATAGCCTATATTTTCCAAATTCTCTATTTCAGCTCCCACTTATCATTCACAACATTGCATTCCTGTGTATTTAATATAGTGTTTATGATAGTACATGATACATTTCACTGATCATTGCTGGTAAATTGCTTGACTTAGTAAAACAGCAGAAATACTGCAGATGCTGAAAATCAGAACTGAAAAAAAAATTAAAAATGCTGGAAGTACTTAGTAAGTCAGGCAGCCTCTTCGGAGAAGGAAACAGAGTTAACATTTCATCAGAATTGATATTTATTAAATTGGTTTTAGAATCAACTGCTGTCTGAATTGTCCTACGTGTATTAATTATTCAGGTTATAAAATATTTTTCCATATTTTTGTGGAACAGTGCTGCATGTAGATTTTTTTAAACAGTGATTAACATTTATATTCATACTTCAGTCTTCCCTCCCCTTTGTAAAACTAATCCAAAATTATGACTATAAGTTCAGAACTCTTTTTTTTAAAACTTGTATCATCCTCCTAACACCTGCCAAAACACAATCTTTTGAGACATCCTTATTCTTTAAGAGGGTTTTAACAACCAAATCTTTGGGCTTTATTACAAATGATTGAGATCAACATTTTCATAAAATATAACAACCTGAAGCAAACGTAGTCCATGATTAGCTTGCCCCATTTTTGTAACTTCTAGTCAGAACCTTCATCTCCCATCATGATTGAAATCACAAGCTCATCAAGACAGAAAATTGGAACCTAATTACATTAAATCAGAACCCTCAAGAGATTTCCTTCAGTTTGGATTTTGGGCTTGAAAAAAGTATTAACAAGACCTGGATTATCATGGAACCAACTACCTTGGCCTCTCATTGTTTCTTGATAAAAGCTAATTACGATTTCCTTCCTGAAATTGCAAGATCAAGTTTACAATAATTGATAAACCTTTACTCCGGTTTTGTTTCAGTGATTTTAAAAGAATGCATTTTTTGAATTCCATTTTCAGATATTCACTTGATCGTGTTCATTCTATTGATCTGGCCAGGATTTAGATCGAGCAATAGGGAATGTCCTCCTTCAGATGCAGAAACAGTGGAAGCCCCACATACCTGAAGTGAGGGAAGTCCACAGCAATTTAATGGTCCTCAGCCCCATAGCTTACCAATATCAGGTCTTGCACATGGTCATGCACCCCTGTCAGGTGAAAATTCCAAACCTCTATTTCCATCCAAGAGCTGCTGGTTATCAGAACCTGGCAAATCTCCCACTGTCAGGAGCAGGGCAGCTACTGACACTGCTCAGAGGATCACCTCTGGAGCCCTTGCTACAAGTGAGTGGGACAGGTTGGGAGTCACTGGCAAGTGTCAATAGAAAGAAGGAGGGGTCTTTAGGTGGTTTTCAGCTAACCCTACTGATGCTCAAACCTGAAATAATGGGGCTGGGTGACATTGGAAAGCACTGAAGGGCCATGCAAATCCAGTTAAAGATAGTCTCCAAATGAACCTGTTCAGAGATGTTATTACACACCTCTGGAACAGGTGGGACTTGAACCTGGGTCTCCTGGCTCAGAGGTAGGGACACTACCACTGCAGCACAAGAGCCCTCAAGTCTAGTTACATCCCTGAGCCACACATAAGTTCCAATAGGAACATGGGATAATCAGTGTCACGTGGCTCATTAATGAGCCTAATTGACATCCAGCCATGGTCAGAGAGGATTCCTACACTGCATCCATATTATTGTGGAACAGTGCTGCATGTAGATTTTTTTAAACAGTGATTAACATTTATATTCATACTTCAGTCTTCCCTCCCCTTTGTAAAACTAATCCAAAATTATGACTGGAACCAGTTTTCTCGATAATGAGATCTCAGTGCAGGTCTCCCCCATCAGATTCCCCTGGCCCTCTCTCCATGTATGTGCTCCAGCAGAGTTAATGCAGGTTTGGATTGGGTGTGACTTAAAATGACGGAGGCCTTTCTTCTGGCCCAAACCCACCGCCAACCAACCCATTTCCAGTTTTCACTAAGCCTGCCTGATAATTCCAATCCAAGGAGATGGTTTGGAATTATATTTTAGCAGGACTGCAAGGGTTTAAACTTTCACTGCTTTCAGCTGGTGTTCCTAACGATCTGGAAAGCTGACAGGGTTCCTCCAGGTAAGGTCTTGGCAGTTTCAGAAAGTGTGTTCACATTTACAATCTGGATCCAGGTGCCTACCTGAGAACCTTCACATTCAAGGGCCATGCCAACAGCCTTCACCCAGGCCTCCAACCACCCAGCCCTACCACACTACCAAGCCCTGATTTCCTGACCCACATCCCCTCCAAGGTCCCCAACAGACCTGTTGACACCTTCACTGTGATGTCTTCAACCAAGAATTCCAACCCTGCAGCTCTGAGGACCTGATCTCCCACCCCTGAGATTGGCAGCATATCCACCCTTCCCTCTCAAAATTGTCCCGCTTCCATTGCAACCCACTCTTCCGCCTTAGGTCTTTGGTCTGGTTACCTTCCCACCCTGGTTCCTGGCACAGACTAAGCTGCTGCTGTGACTATCAATAACCATCTCCTCACCCAACTGAAGGCCTGGTTGTCCATCAGGCTAAGCCTCTAGTTGAGGAACCAATTACTACCACCACTATCGTGCATTCAGAGTTAAAACTTCATTGCATGTGTGAACAGAATTCTAAATTGTGGCTTCTCCTTCCAATGTTAGCTCAGCTAGCTGGATGACTGATTTGTAATGCAAATTGATGACAATAGTGTGGGTCCAATTTCCACATGAGATAAACACAAAGGTCCTCCTTCACAACCTTTTCCCTTGCCTGAGGCGTGGTGACCCTCATGTTAAAGCACCACCAGTTATCTCTCTTTCTAATAAGAGAGCAGGCCTTTGATTTTATAAAAGTGTGGTGAATTTACCTGACCTTTTATAACTAGCCAGCTCCCTCTGAATCAGCTGAGTAAACATTCTACCCTATGTATTTCTTCCATCTAATTATTATCTTTATTTACGCAAGAATATGCAGGGAAAGCCATCAGAGTTATATGAACTCGATCAAGAATAATTCTTTCAGGACAAAAACACCAGAATATCCATTAAAATTAAGTTTCTGTCAATTAATTTGTAGCTTGTATGGCAACTTAGAGACTGAGTTGGGTTTGCCTCTCGCCATATCTGCCCTGCGAGATTTAGATTTTTTTAAGCTTGACTATCGGATTAATGATTACTGCATGATCCATGTTGGGTGAAGTTCTTACATGCGTAATACTTGAGCATTTTTTCTACACACGTACCACTAAATGGAAACAGGCCATGATATTTGATTTACTTAATCAGTTTTGAAAACAGAACATATAGATGATGAAGGGATTTATGGCTATAATACAGACTCATTTAATTTGTACTACATATGACTCCTATCCTTAGTATTGGCGATTGCCCTGACATATAAGTCTACATGCTTCTTCATGAAAGTTTTGGAAAATAAGTAACACCCACAACTACCTACTCTGTGTGCTTGCTATTGTATGTCAGTCAATTGTGTAGAAGTCCTGACTTTTTTTTTCCTGTTAAATTGTCCAAAACTGGGATGCATTTTGCTAGTATGCTGCAACCAATGGGATTTCTGTACACTGGAACTACAATGTGTTTGGCATAAAACTCTTGAAGCTGTGTCTATATTCATGAAAGGGCATGTCAAATGTACAGTCTAAATTAAAAATGTGGGTTTGTGAATAAAAAAATTGCCAAATAACTAATTGCTGTAATGAATGAGATGATGTAATGTGAGCCACGTGAAAGCGAGAGCATTTTTGCTCTATGGTATTAAAATAAATAAAACAGCAATGTTCTCATTAGAAATAACCTGCATCTGAGCTTTCATTAATGGTAATGTTCATTAACTGAATAGTGATTGAAAGCTAAAAGATCTCATATTTTTTAAAAACAAATCTGAGATTGAATTGGCTGTAATTTCAAGCAAAACCATAAATATTGTTCCAGACAAAGGGGAACAGGCGAATTAAAGTGTTCTTACTCTTCTCTTCTGGCCATACTTGTTTTCTTACTTTCTTTTCCCTTTTAAAAATCTTATCTTGGAAGTTCTTTCTTTCAAATGACTTATAGAAAATTCCATGGGGTAAAAACAAAGTCGGATTTTGGAATGCATTTAAAACTTGGATGAATGGTCTGCAACACACATATTTGTACAAATGTTACTAAAGAAGGAGAAACACAGAAAAAGACTAGAAATTACAAACTGCGAATTACTTAAGCACGAAGTTCACATGCATTAGTGTCTAATACGTAAATGTGCAGGTAAGTTCTTTTCAGTTGGCTGGGCAGAGAAGTCCCTTTTATGAGGGCTCAGATGTGATTGGATTGAGTCAATTGTGTTAAAACACTTCAAAACTGGGAATTGCAGATAAAACTAGGATTCTTTCTCGAGCTTTCTGGAATTAAATGTGGAGATCAGAGTTGAAGACTGGTGCTGGAAAAGCACAGCCAGTCAGGCAGCACCCGAGGAGCAGGAGAGTCGACATTTTGGGCATAAGGACTGATGAAGAGCTTATACCCAAAACATTGACTCTCCTACTCATCAGACGCTGCCTGACTGGCTGTGCCTTTCCAGCACCACACTATTCGACTCTGATGTCCAGCATCTGCAATCCTCACCTTCTCCTAGTTAAATGTGGAGCTGCTTTGCTATTTCCTCCTCTGATCTTAGAAGCAGATTGAGGAGAGAAGTCAAACCTGTATAATTGAAACTGTTCAAAGCCTTGCAGTTCCAATCACATGACTGGGGTTTCAGCTTGAATCACCTTAGTTGACCACATTGCTTTGATGACACCTCATCCACACCCTCTGTGCACTGTAGAAAATAACTGGCTTGTTAGTACCATTTTTAACAAAAGAGGAGCTTCAGTATTCTTCTTCCAAACCATTCCAGGCTGGGGTAGATACATTATTATGCAGCATGTCTGGAATGTACATACAAATAGGAGGTATAATATTCCAAGAAGAACATTAATTAGCTCTATTCGGTGGAAGGCTTTGGAAACCAAACTGGCATTTGAATCCAGCAAGAATGTATTCTAAAATGTTGTAAACGAGAGAATGGAGTTTTAAGAAAAGGTTTAGGATTTCTTGTGCTTTCTGAGCCTGCCAATTTCTTCTCATAGAGCATCAATCAAGCATCCACCCACATGGGACTTTTACCTCTGGGATAAGATTCTGTCAAGTCTCTGGAATAAATATCTATTCAGATTCATATATGTTCCAGATTAGATTTATTCTAATAATATATTAGGCTCAAATTGAGCCAATGTGCTATGATTTCAGTTTTGAAAACTTCATATATTTTGATTATGCAGTATTTCCTGTGCTCTGTAATAAATTGTTTTTTAACTTTTACATGGAGTTCCTAGTGTAGGATTGGCTATTACAGATAAAGAAAGGATATCAGCCTACACTTAATTAGGCTTAGAGATCACTGTTGTATTACAAAACTGAAAGTATGACACTAAAATATATTTTAAAGAATAAACACAATTAGGAACTGGACAGAAAACTGTAGGTTGTATTATAAGATAAAAGGTCCTCATGAATAAGCCTTTGTTTTTCACCTTTCTCTGGATTTGTAATACATTCAAGGTGGTTGTTAGGGGTGGGGGATGCAATTAGCTCAGTTGGCTTACGAGGCAGAATAACACAAACAGCATTGTTTCAGTTCCTGCATCAGCTGAAGTTACCAAGAAGAACTTTCTTTCTCAACCTCTTCCTGATCTGAGGCATGGTGACCTTCAGGTTAAACAACCACGAGTCGTTTTTCTCTAACAAGGGGTCTATGATCATCTAGGAATATGGTGACTTTATCTTTGCCTTGTACGTTCGAACGGACAAATTGTCCAAAAGCTAAGAAAGAGAATTCTGGTAATATATTTTAATTCCTTCCTTTATGGTTTGGATATTTTCCTTCAAATTGGCTTAGTTTGAGAATGTACAATTTATGCTTACTTTAATATTCAGGCCTTCATTAACTTTGATTAAATCAATTCTAAAAGTCATTCTTCCATTTTAACATTCAGCAGTTGCAGTCTTTCCCAATATAAGATTCAAATGCTATATTACAAGAAGATCTCATGTTTCTAATAATCAATTATGTTTGATGGACAAGACTTTAGCTAGATTAACGCTATTGTAACTAATGATGCTGTCACGTTCCCTCCTGAGACACAGATCTTACGAGGAATAAATCCAGCAATTCAAATATTAAAATGCGTCCTAATTGAGAACTCCTTTCTGAAGGATCAGTCAGCTGCTTTTCTGATCCCATGTCACCAGTAGGAGGTCAGAGTCCATTTTGCCATTAAAAGGCAGGCTGAGCAATAAACTTGAATGATAACATTAGCATGATAAGATGCCATGAAGTTGCAACAGCAAGAGCTCTACATTTTGTATTAAAAACTTTTTTGCTGAGGAAAGGGGAAAAATGATGTAAAACTCCCATCTCTGATCATTATCTAATAATTTCTGTTTAAGAAGCAGAATACTTTGGAAATGTGAAATAAAAAAAACTGAAACTGCTGGAAATACATAACAAGCCTGGCAGCATCTGTGGAGAGAGATAAAGTGTTAACATTTCAGGTCCTGACCACTCAGCAGAATGGAAGAAGTTAGTAATGTTAAAGCTTTTGTGTAGGTGAACTGGGGGTAAGGGAAAAAGGATTGGCCAGAAGTCAGGAAATATTAACTGACAAAAAAGTTGGTGGTGCAAAGCCAAAGGAAATGATAATGGGATAAGTACCAAAAGATGGGTCCAGAGGTGGTTTGACTGGCAGAATAATGTACAATTGCCTAATGAAAGTGAAAGCAAGAATATCTAGGATCGACACGTACGAAGATAAAGAAACAAAATGGGGGAGCAAAGATTATGATCTGAAATTCTGTTTAGACTGGATGACTTCAAAGTACCTATTTGAAAGATGAGACATTGTTCCTTGACCTTGTATTGGTTTTATTGAAACAATACAGCAGGGCAAGGACAAAGATGTCAGTCCATTAAAATGGAGGTGCTGCAAAAAGTACTCACTCAATCTTTATTTGATCTCCTCAGTACTGAGGATATCACATTGTGAGCACAGAATACAGTATATCACTTGATTGTACAAAACTTAAAAAAAAGATGATGAGAGGGACATGTCACCAAAGCTTTTCATCTTGCACTCATCAGGACAAATGTAATTATGCTAAAATTCAATGATCACAAAAATGTTTTTTTTTCCTATAAAAGCGAGCAGGAGAAGAACCCGAGGCACTACAGACGTAGTGCCTCCCACCCGCCCTCCTCCTCTAACCTAAATAATAAGACCTGTTGTGGTAAGTAGGTAAGTGCTGCATTTTGCTTGTTGTATTCTTTAGACCCAGTTTTTTTTTATATAAAAGGTTACTTTCAGAGGGATGGCAGTGAAGGCAGTGCAATGTTCCTCTTGCAACACGTTTGAGGTGAGGGATGCCATGGATGTCCCTGCTATTATCTTTAATTAGGATTCCCTCATGCCTTCGTTTTGATTTGGCGAGATGGGTTGGGATGGAGTTGGGCTAATTATGTTTGCAGTAGAAAGTCAGAGATCGGAGTCAAGAGTGTGGTGCTGGAAAAGCACAGCAGGTCAGGCAGCATCCGAGAAGCAGGCGAATCGACATTTCGGGCATAAGCCCTTCATCAGCAATGCTTTTCTAATCATATCTGCAGCCAGGCCTTAGTCGGCAAAAAGGGCAAGAAGATGACCAGGCCAGCAGACTAGAATTCCCTTTTTTAATGATGAATGTCAGGCACTCAAACCCTCACTCTTCAAACCCACCCATGACCTCCCATTGAACCTTATGCTGCTATCCCCCTGTATCCTCTGCCATGCACGTCATACCCCCTCAGATTCTCATCCCCAGCCATATCCCTTCATATTTTCCATGGCACTTCACATCTCTTTATTCCATTTTCACTTCTGGATCCCATTTATGCACAGACCTTCCATCGTCCCCATATATTCTCCATAGTCCTTCACACAGTGCCAACTATGGATAGACCTCAGGATGTCTTCAAAACAGGCATTGAGAAAGTTATAGTTTAGTTTCACTCAAGCACAGTATACTGAAAAATAATCCTTTCAAAATTAAAATGAAATCCCCACAATCAATTGTTAACATCAACACCAAAGACAGCTGATCCCTTAATAATCTCTTAAAACCGTCAATCAAAGTAATTATTCCCTCCTGAAATACATGAATCCTGACCTTTTGAAACACAGACAAGCTTTCATAATGAGCTAAACTACAGTAACAAATGCTGTGAAACAATTAATTGGGTCTGTTGAAACTGAAATAAACCAGGGAGTAGTTTTACTTTTAATTTGGTCAGATGACCTGTCAATCAAATTGTTCCAGTGCATATTGGAAGGACTTTCTTCTCTATCTATGACAGTAACTGAAAGCTTTTATCCCAGTTTAAAAAGAGTTAGATGATTTAAATCACTTCAAATTAATACACTAGGCATTCTAATAAATACAGCAAATAACTGAGTAATATTCAAAGAACTTTTTTTTGATATTGCAAAGTGCCAGTGAAAGAATTTCAGGATCAGGTGACAGGTTTACTTTAGGTTCCCCGCTTGGAACTGGGATTGCCTGATCATCCCTTGGTGAAGTTGTGTACCATGTCTATTTATTGAAAGGATTCAATAAATTTAGAATTGGAATTAGAATTTATTGTCACTAAGACTCAAGTACAAGGATACAGGAGTACAGTAAAAACTGTACAAGGTCACCATTCCTAACGCCATCTCAGATACAAAGATACCTAGGTATAAAATCTCAAAAACAATGTAGAAGAAAAAAGTTAGAAGTGCAACACTAAAGTCCTTCTTAGCCACGCCGGGCTTCTAATCCCCACAAGGACTTAATGTTCCCTGCTCTCTGTCATTGTGCCCCATGCTGGCTCAATGTCTCCACAGAAGGTACATTGAATAAAGTAAGAAAAAAAGTGATGCGAAGGAAGAAAGAACGTAAAAGCATATGATTAGCAGTGGGCAGGAGCCCTCACACTGTGCTGCTACTCCGCTGCCATCTTGGAGACCTTTAAGGGAAGGTACACACTATGTGGGGGGGCCTGACAGCATTATGTGGACTGGTATCTGGGCAGGGGTGGCCCTGTTGAAAGGACCTCCTGCCTCTAGTCTCTTCAACCTTTCCCCCACCTGGTGTCCTCACCAATACCTGGACTCATCCACACTGCTTTGAATGGTGAGATCGCTTGTAGACCCAGCCATGGCTATCCCTCTAAGCTTGCCCTGTGGGCACTACAGAGCTGCCAACCAATCAGATTGGTTAGCGACTCTCCAAAATGGCATTCCCTCTAGAGATAGGGGTGAAATCTCACCTTGAGGCAATCAATGTGGCTCCTGGCATTGAAGTGCCTTGGTGCAGAATTGTGCAGTGTCTGCCCTGACCTCCTGACCTTTTAACCAGTGAGGATAAGGGTCTGTGATGCCCTGTAAAATTCAGCCCCACATTTCAACAGTACCTATTGAAAAGGAATACAAATGAATGGCAGGTTCTTTTATTTTGCTGAGTTATGCACTCACTGAACTCACTGGAATTTTCCTTAAAGGCAGATTCTGAAGTGATACAATTTGATTATATTCATAGTTTGTTCACAGGGAATGTGGCCAGACAATGTAAGTCAATTATTATTCTGTTTGGATTTCAGTACAGTTGAGACCTGATAACTTCAATCCAATTTTGCATGTTGCATGATATATGAAGTGGACCATTATGGAAAAGATATCCTTTCACACCACACTTCACCAGCAAAGCTCTCTACATTTAGGATTGTTTTATCAACATATACCAGTCTATGTAAGTAACCAGTCTATAAAAGAGTTAAGGACCAGTAACAGGGGTCTTGTGATAGTGTCCCTACCACTGAACCAGGAGGCTGGGGTTCAAGTACCACGTGCTTCAGGGATGTGTGGTAACATTCATCTCGAGGGAGATTGCTTAGAAAAATATCTAGAAGTCCAAAGAATGCCCCAAACTGAGTAGGACAAAATGCAAAAATAAAGCAACACAAACAAACTAAAATGCTTACACAAATATTAAGGAAAAGTAGAAATCCAGTATACCCTGAGATTTATGACAAGCATTTAAAATGTAAATCAGAAACTCAGCAGGCCTGGCAGTGCCTGTGGAGATGGAAACAGCTAACAGTTCAACTCCAGGATTACTCTTCTTTGGGACTGTTGCTTCACACCATGCTGGGTTTCTCCAGCATTTTCTGTTTTGATTTCAGATCGCCACATCAGCAGTATTTAGCTTCAGTTAGGATTTTGAGCCCGTTTTGAGGCTGTTCAATATTGATCCTAGATAGCGATAATGAGGAACCTACTGGTGTGAACAATTTGATGCTGTCTGTTAGCTCATTTGTTGATCATAGTTACTTTACTATCTCATTATCCAAATTACATCTTTAATAATAATGACAAACCATCCAAAACAACAAGTATATGTTGAGGAATCGATCTGAAGTACAGAGATCCTAGGTTGTGGAAGAGACTAATGGATAATAAGGAAATTGCAGAGTTGCAGTTTTCACTTTTTTGTATGTGTTCATGGATGTGGCAAGGCCAGCACTTACTGCCCATCCCTTCTTTTCATGGAGAAGGTGGTAGTGAGCTGTCTTCTTTAATGCTGCAGTCCATGGGTGTGCATGTTAAGAAAGTAGCTTCCAGAATTTGATCCAACAACCGTAAAGGATTGGCAATATAATTCCAAATCAGCATGGTGTGTGACTTAGACAGGAACTTGCAGGTTCCCATGTATCTGCTGTCTTTATCCTTCCAGGTGGCAGTGATCACAGTTTGGAAGGTTTTGTTAGCGGATTCCTAATGAGTTACTGCAGTGCATCTTGTAGATGGTACAAACTGCTACTGTATGTTGGTGGTGAAGGGAGTGAATGTTGAAGGTGGTGGATGGGGTGCCAATCATGCAGGCTGCTCTGTCCTGGATGATATTGAGCTCTTTGAGTTTTATTTGAGCTGCACTCATTGTCAAGTGAAGAGTATTCCATCACTCTTATAACTTAGAGATAAATGAAGACTTTGTGCCATTTTTATAGAGGTGTAAGTGTGTAAAGTACCAGTGATACAAGGGAACCTAAAAATAATTCAAAAGAATAAATTTTGTGGATGTAATACAAATTTAGAAATAAATAATTGAAAAAATAATGCAACTTAGTTGGACAATCTCCAGAACTTGATGGTTTCCAGCCCAAAGTATTAAAAGAAACTGGGGACAAAATTATAGATGTTCTGGTCACACATTTTGAAAACTCTAGATCGGGGCTTTCTAAAAATGGTCTCCAAGGTAACAATCATCACCATGGATATCTGACTGAGTTATAGCAGCTGGCTGCCCAATCTAATTTACAGGCCCCCACTTTCACAGGCCTCCCAACTCATCCCACTCTCCCTGAGGATTGGCAGCAATTTTTAATCCTTAAAATGGGGTCACAGCAGGGACAAGTTTGAGGTGCACTGCTCTGCATTAAGGGATGATGCCATTAGATTGGAAATTGCAAATGTTACTCTATGAAATAAATATAGACAAATTAAGGGAGTGGGTAAAAAAAAAAAGCAGCAGATGTCATTCAATATGAGGAATGGTGAGGTCATCCACGTCAAACTGAGAAAGACAAGTCAGAATATTTTGTGAATGGTGGGAGTCATGGGGCTGGAAATTATGGAGCAAAAGGTGTTCCCCTGGAAAAAACATTGGCAGCCAGTCCACTGGACAGTTTGAAGCTGGCTTCATAGCCATAACGCGCTGTAGCGGGCTATGCCAGCTGCTCACTGGGATGAAGTCTCACCTTCAGGAATCACAGGTCACTTGACTCAACAGCTCCAACAGCAGCACCAGAGCTCCATAGTGGATACTATTAGGATTGCAGGCAAGTCCAGGAATAAAGGCCCCATGGATTCTACAGGAAAATAGGTTCTAAGGCTGAGCAGGGGTTATATTTAGGGGGTAGGAAGAGGGGTTGAATATGTCTTTCAAACTATGAGTGATTAGGAAGGATGGTTTCTTGTCAGGATGTGTCCCAAAGGTCAAGTGTCATCATTTAATGACATCACCCTCTCCTTCCTTGTTTCATAACTGGTCTGAGAGGGTGGCAGGACGAGGCCAACTTGTCATCCTTCAGGGGCATCCTTCTCTTCAGTACCATCTCCCTCTGCCTGAGGCCATTACAGGGCATCACCTGACCTTGCTGGCACTAGGCCTCATGCCCTCCGACCCCACGTTGGCCAGTCAGTTGTGATTCTGATGTGCTGCCTATCATCAGTAAAGAGGGTACCAGTGTGTAGCTGCCTGTGAGATGCTGCAGAGGTCCACACCGTTGATGGCACTTCTATCTGTTTGTCTTAGCCACCTTAGTCACTATTTCTCCATTTACCTCTCTCCATAGATCCTATGCTCAATTGTCTTCTCTTTCTTGTCCTTTACACATTATCAGCCATCTTGATGCCCAGCAGTCTGCCCTTTCTGCATGCTCCTCATCTCTAGTTGCCTGGGTTTTCAGGGGTGTGACATCCATTTCCAACATTGCACTTCCTTGTAATAAAGTACTGTAGAATCCAAACAACGTCTGCTACTCTTCTAGTGCTTAGGTGCTGCCTGCGAAAACCAGGAAGGAGGCATTTCCTGAACTGATGACATTGTTAATTCTGATTTCTCCTGTATCCTGCCTTGGAACTTTGACAACAAATGGGAAAAATTGGACTTTAAACTCTAGAAGTATTCTTACTTACTTTTAAAAACTCTTCCTGCCCCTGCTGTCTGTCCTCACTCGCGCTATGACATTCAACAGCTCCTGCTCCAGGGCCTGCTCCCATCCCTGTCCCTTGGAAAATCAGAGAGGGCAGAATCAGAGGCAGACATATGGCAGTATGATTTGCATTCAATCTTTGACATTCCTGCTTTCATTCCCATCCAATTGGAGCTGGGAAAATTCAGCCCAGGTGTTGTCTCACAAAAATCCTAAATAATTGCAGCAGCACTTCCTCATTCTTTTACTTATATTTTCTTGTATTCAGTTCGCACAAGATATTGTCTTATTTATCTCTTCTTGCAGTTTGTTATCACCTATTCAATCTCCTCACAGATCTTTTACACCATGTGTGCTCCATTGAGTCTAATCACCATATAAAGCTGCTTGTCAGGCAGCATCCAAGGAGCAGGAGGATCGACGTTTCGGGCATAAGCCCTTCATCAGGAAGGAGAGGGTGATGTCATGAAATGATGACACTTGACTTCAGGAAGGGCTTATGCCCGAAATGTCGATTCTCTTGCTCCTTGAATGCTGCCTGACCTGCTGCGCTTTTCCAGCAACACATTTTTCAGCTCTGATCTCCAGCATCTGCAGTCCTCACTTTCTCCTATATAAAGCTGCTTGTAATGTCACCAAGTCTTTGGACAAATGATTAGCTTTTTCACTCCATTGCATGCACACTTAGTACAACACAAATAGACACCTCATGATGACCCAACACAAAAGATCATTGTAGCTTCAACAAAGCCTGGGTATAACTCTAAACCCATCAACAAACTATGGTAGAGGCAGCTATTTCATGCACAAGTAGAAAATTGAAAACTCTCCAGTTTGGTCACTCAGAATAGACCATGAGACAGATTTACCCAATTTGTCAATGTCTGATTTCCAACAACAAATGAGAGTTATGGTGATGCACTGCTCTATTCATGACTAAATTATGTGAGTCAATAAAATTATAAAATAAACTCAATACTCAATAAAATTATAGTTGCTTGTCTAATTCTATATCAGTCATTAGAAAGAAAAATTAATGAAATGAAACCATTCAGAATAACCATTTCAGTACTGATTTTTGTTTATTGAAACTTGCATGTTTGTTAAATGCCACCAATGATTTTACAGATGGACTCAGATGGACTAAATGGGTATCCACTCTTTGGCAACTACATAAACATTTTTCCAACCATAAAATAATGTATTGATTGTTTAATAATATCATTACAGGTCCCAGAATCAATTTTGCCCTACCTTGACCTTCATTTTTTGACTTAATTCCCTGTCTCTACCTTCTTCTACATAAGCTTCAAGACTGATGGAAGTCCTTTCAAACTCAGGCACCTTCAGGCTTGCAATGACACAGGAAACATTAATTCATGAACTTCCTTTTGTTGATTGCTGCGCTCTCCTGGCCCAGAGTCTGTCAGACCTATGGTGTCTAACAATATGCATTTTTTCTCTGAGGCAGCAAAACTATCTGGACTAAAAGTCACTTGAAAGAAAACTAAAGTTCTGCATCCAAATAAAAATAAAGGTCGCCAAATATTGTCATCAAGAGCTATTTACTAATTTAAAGGGTGTCATCTCATTTAATTCCAAATTGATAAGGAAGTGGTAACTCCACATTGAGGCCATCCTCCTACTAAAACTACTGAGTTGGGCAGATCACATTGCTCTGATTGACAATACTCACTTGCCCATGGTCATGTTGTCCTGAGAACTGATCAATGGTAAATGGAACAGAAGGATCCCGTGCAAACATCCCAAGGACTGTCTGAAGATACCCCTGTCTAAGGGCCACATTAACAACTGGGAAACGCGGGCTGTCATGTCTGGACCTGCTACATCAGAAGTAAACATTGACAGAGTGAGTAAAGAGCTAAACACAAAAGAGAAAAAGGAAAAGTGGGATACAGTAGATCAAGTTGCGTCGAACAGTGATTACACTTTAATCTGCATCCACTTTTAGAGAATCAGCCAGTCATAAAGAGGCCTGCAACCAATGAATACGTCTGTTCTGAAATCATCATCTGTAAGAGTCCACTCTTGACACATGCACACACACACACATGCACTCACGCACAGAGATGCACACACACGCACACATAGAGACGCACATATACACATGCAGACACACACACATAATACAAACACATGCGTACATCCAAACACAGGTACACAAAAGCACATACGTACAAACACACATGTTCACACAACACACACATACACGCACGTTTGTTGGCTTTGCCTGACAAACAAGTAAACATACACAGACATGTGTATTATAACACCTCCAAAGAGTTTTTTTTAAGAAAATGCTGTGAGAATATTCAGCCAGATATCTTTAATGCATACATTCCTTCTAGTTGGAATGATGGGACTGATTTTCCATGCCAACCTCTTTGCTAGTTCCCAGCACAAGGCCAAAGATGCACAGGCTCTTTGAATAATTATTCAGATGAGCTGACTGGGAAATATTGGGGGCAGTCAGATGTGCCCTCAGCTATCTTTGCACAAGCAACTAAGCTGTCAAAAGTCAATTTAGTCCAGAGAAAAAATTAGCATTGCAATGTAGGCAATCTAGACCATGCTTTATCATTGTTAATGAAGTGAATTCCAGTAACAGCTTTGGCTGGTTAGAAGTGTACGTCTAATTACACCTGGTATGAATCTATGCCATGCATGGGAGTCAAGATAACTCTTTGGATAACATAGTGACCTGATTGATTTTGCCCTTTCTTCATTCTTGTGAATATAAATCATGCTGTGTACAATGGGCATTTTCCTTCCCTAGTGATATATTAATACATTGTGCTACACAGCACAGTTTAAATTATGCAATAGTTAGATGTTTATTCGGCTTTTGGTACTCTTTCATTGGTAGCTGTAAATGAGCAAACCCTCAAAACTACAAGCTCCACAAATTGTTTTAGCAGAATTCTATGGTTAGTGATATTAAATTGGAGCCAGTTAAAAGTTGTGAATTTACCTCCTCACTCAACAAAGTCTATCTATCCTCGCAAAAGCATAAGACTGAAACAGAAATATAGAAAGTAGGAGCAGGGTAGGCCATTTAGCCCATTGAGTTTGCTTCTCCATCCAATATGATGATGGCTGATCCTCAACCTCAATGCCATACTTCCATATCGTCCCCATTTCCCTGGATACCTTTAGCCTCTAGAAATCTTTCTTTCATTCTTAAACATTTAGTGGCTTGGCCTCCACAGCCTTCTGTAGTGGAGCATTCTACAAGTTCATCACTCTGAGTGAAGAAATTTCTCCTTATCTCCGTCTGAACTGTTCTCATGCATATCCTAAGACTGTGACTTCTTGTGTAAATCACCTGACCAGGGGAACTCCACCCATGTGTCCAATCTGTACAACTCTGTCAGAATTTTATATATTTCTATGATATCCCCTCTCATTCTTCTAAACTCCAGTGAATCCAGGCTCAATTACCTTAATTTCTCCTCATCAGAGAAAGCTGCCAGAATCAATCTAGTGAACATTGGTTAGTGAACATTAGTGAACATTGACCTCACTCCCTCTATGGCAAGTATATCCTTTCTTAGGTAATGGCACACAATACTTACCAAAGCCCTCTTACAACTGCAGTAAGACATCCTTGCTCCATTTATCTTACTATCTTGCTGCACCTACATACTTGCTTTCAGAGACTAGTGTACAAGGATAACCACATCCTTTAGGCCATCAACACTTCCTAATCTATCATCACTTAAAGAATACACTGCCTTTCTGTTTGTCCTACCAAAGTTTCACCCTTATCCGTGTGTTATGCTGCATCTACATGCTTCTGCCTAACCACTCAACTTGGAGATATCATCCTGAAGCAAGTCTCTTTACATCCTCATCATCTAATCTCACTGTCAGCCTGAAAGTATTGGGAGAAAGTGAGGACTGCAGATGCTGGAGATCAGAGCTGAAAATGTGTTGCTGGAAAAGCGCAGCAGGCCAGGCAGCATCCAAGGAACAGGAGAATCGACATTTCGGGCATAAGCCCTTCTTCAGGAATCAGGAAAGTATTGGGCCCAAGCACAGAACCTAGAGTCACACATTACTGAAACAAACCTTCGGTCCAATTCACCAATGCCACCAAGTTTCCCAAACCAAACTAATCCCATTTGCCCATATCCCTTTAAACCTTCCTTATTCATGCATCTGTCCAAATGTGTTTTAAATATTGTAAATGTACTCACCATCTATCACGTCCTCTGGCAGTTCATTATACATACAAACCACCCTCTGTATGAAAAGGTGGCCCATTAGATTCCTTTAAAATCTCTCTTTTCACTGTAACACAATGCCCTCTAGTTTTGAACTCCCCAACCCGAGGGAAAAGACCCTTGCTATTCATCTTATCTATGGCCATCATGATTTTATAAACCATTATAAGGTCACCCCTTAGCCTCCTGTGCACTAGGAAAATAGCCCCAGCCTCCTCAGCCTTTCCCTATAGTTCAAACCCTCCGGTCCCAGTCTTGCAGTACACTTCAGCAATATCTTCCATTCTGTAAACAACCCATTTATTCCTACTCAGTCTCCTGTCTGCTGATCAATGTACAACCTCAACATGGGCAGCGGCAGTTTGAACTGACTGTCTAACAGGAACTAACAAGTGCACAGAATGATAGAGGTCATCCTCAGAAAGGGCAGCAGCTTTGTACATTGCTGCCACTCCTCCAGCCCCTTTCAACAATGCT
The DNA here is from genome assembly GCF_004010195.1 of Chiloscyllium plagiosum. Classification (NCBI taxonomy): domain Eukaryota; kingdom Metazoa; phylum Chordata; class Chondrichthyes; order Orectolobiformes; family Hemiscylliidae; genus Chiloscyllium; species Chiloscyllium plagiosum. Next base: position 33,791,331 of record NC_057711.1, on the reverse strand, counting down.
GTAGGAAGTGATGGATGCAGGCACAGTTAAACATTTAAAAGACATTTAAATAAGTTCATCAATATGAAAGGTTTGGAGGGTTATGAACCAGGAGCAGGCAGATGGGCCTAGTTTAGTTTGAGATTATGTTCAGCATGGACTGATTGGGCCAACAGGTTTGTTTCCATACTGTATGACACTCGTCGTACTGTTGTATCAGTAGCCATGATGGCAGCAGCAGTCTGACTGCGTAGGACTGCAAGGCAAGCTGGTATGACAGCATTGTGAGGTTCCATGACTTTCACTTGTGCTGTTATAGAAGCTGAGACATTGAATCATCTGTGGCATGGGCCCATGTGGATTTGGGCCACTTTCACTTTGGTTATGAAGGCTCCAAAGCATTTGCAGTGTTGGTGCTGGACTCTTTTATGGTCATCCATAGAGACTACAAGCTTTGTGGCTCGGCTGCCAATGCACCAAACATTTCATTGTGCCTTTTTTTATGCTTATGGTGTGGTTTTGTTATGCCCACAAAACACTGCTTGCACCTAAACTGAGTGTAGGGACCTTGAGGGTTTTCCAAACAGAATGAAGCAGATCTGCCAAACAGATATGGTCACCCTTTGGTTACCCCTTAATCTCCTATGCTCCAATGAAAAAAGTCCCAACCTTTCTCGTCTATTTTTATATCTTAAGCCTTCTATTCCCAGCAATATTCTGGTAAATCTTTTCTCAACCATCTCCAGTTTAGTAGTATCCTTCCTATAACAGGGCGACCAGAACTGCACACAGTCCTTCAGAAGAGGCCTCACCACCGTCCTGTACAATATCAACATGACGTCCCAACACCTATACTCAAAGGTCTGAGCAACTTGACCTCACTCCCTCTAGGGAGTGAGGGCAAGTTGCTAAACACCTTTTTAACCACCCTGTCCTACCTGTGACACAACTTTCAAAGTCATGTGTAAAACTTTCCTCCTCAGAAGGAGCAGAAATCTTCCTTCTCTGAGGATCACAGGGAGAGACATAGCCTCTTTAACTGAGGACACAGTCCTTGTGATATCCTCCTTGTAAACTACCTACCTGACACAAGCTTTCCCTTACTGACAGTCAACATACCCTGCCCCGCTTAAACATCCTTTGCTGCTTCCCAGCTCTTCCTGACTGTCGCAGATACTGTCTGGAGGAGCAGGGAAACAATCTCATATGCAGGGATTTTCATATAGAAAATGCTGAAATCGAAACTAAATGTGAGAGAATTGCTGAACAAAAGCCAAAAGCTGACCACAGGGAAGGATAAAGCAGAATGCATATCATCCAATTTTTTAAAGACTGAGGCAAATTTAACAAAACCTTCTTTCTGGTCAAAAAATTTAATTAGTGCAGACTTAGATGAGGTGAGAAATCTCTGATAAAATGTCTCTAGTTATGCATTTTTATATGGACAAGAACATTGCCAAGTGTTAACTCTTTAGACCCTTCACTATGTTCTTTCTCAAAATCAAATATAGTTAGATTCACAACTGCAACCTAATATAGTTCTGAGGAAGGGTCACCGGACTGAAAACATTAACTCTGATTTCTTTTCATAAATGTTGCCAGACCTGCTGAGCTTTTCCAGCAACTTCTGCTTTTGCAAAAAAACCATATCACTGGTTTATAGTGATTTGGAATTACAATTAATCATATTCATTACATAAAATTGTGGCACGGTGCGCAGTGGTTAGCACTGCTGCCTCACAGCACCATGGTCCCAGGTTCGATTCTAGCCTCGGGCAACCATCTGTGTGGGGTTTGCACATTCTCTCTGTGTCTGCACAGGTTTCCCCTGGGTGCTCCGGTTTCCTCCCACAGTCCAAAGATGTGCAGGTCAAGTGAATTGGCCATGCTAAATTGCCCATGGTGTTAGGTGCATTAGTCAGTGGGAAATGGATCGGTGTAGACTGGTTGGGCCGAAGGGCCTGTTTCCACACAATAGGGAATCTAATCTAAAATGAATGTTGTCCAGACTAAACTCAGGCAGGATCAACATCAAACTGCTGTCAGTGCCCAATCATCTGCAAATTGCCAGGTCAGTGGAATTCATTTTGCAGGATGCCAGTGGGAATTCATTCTGTTATGAGGGCATCTTATGTGTCTACCTCCCCTTCCCCACAGGGAGCTTCAGCATATGGGTATTATCTGAATGGATGCTCAAGGATTGCCCAACATGGGCTCTATATATTTCTTCACTTGGCTCATTATGTAACACATAAATTAAAAAAAAACACTCTTAACCTTCTTCAGAAGTTGGTAACATTTCCTTGGCACATGATTTCTACCATTAACTCCCCTCCCCCTCTCCACCCTAAAATCCCTTTCTACAACCATAACTCCAGTAAGTGTTAGTTTTTGTCTATCTGGAAGCCAATACACTTCATCTCTTTCACCATAACGCAAAATCTCTTAAAAGTTAGGGAAACAAGTACTCCTAGCATATTGAGTCCTGATCCCATGCAATCTCTGTCAGGAAGGAATGGGCAGATAAATTAGACAAAACAGGAGTTCCTAACTAAGTCTGGGATCCACTGTACCTGCATCCTGGCTTTTCTTTGGATTTTTGACATGACACTAGCTCAAGTTGTAGTAGGAGACTGGCAGAACAACCAACTGGTGTCTAAGCACTTCATGAAAGGAAGGGTCTGAAATCTAAAGGTTGAAATGAAATTCCAATACTCGACTACTTCAATAAACTGTTTTTTTTCAATCAACATGCCTTCAGTAACTAGTTTGGCTTTGCAACATTTCAAGAATGTAATTGTTAACTTGCTACACATTAAAATATTTTAAGTGAAAAACTAAACAATATGTTTACAATATCAGAACGTGTTGCAATAGCTCAAGAACTGTGAGTTGAAAATGGACTTTACAAATGGAAAATGGAAACTGACAGACAAGAGACTAACTGTTGCCACACCCATTAATAACAAGAAGGCTCCTAATTTGAACTGATACCTTATTTGTCAATGTCAGCGGACAAAATCAATAGCTGAATGTAAGTCAGATTATGCACTGGTACAGCATCTTAGATGGAAAATAATGATGCGCCTTCCTATTTTATGTGGGTGAATCTGTCAGCTCTCATATAGTGGACTGATGGGTGTGCACTGTTGCTTAGCAAATAGCCTGCTTGACCCATTTGAATGATGTGCTCTGTTAAACAACTCATAGAGCAGCATTTACTGTGGCTGTGAAGAATGGCAGGGGCAATGAATGTAATTGCCAATGATAAAACTGAGGATCAAATAAAAGAAAAGATAAATTAATGTGAAGAGTTTAGGAAAAGCAGTCAATCATGAAACCAAGACAAAACTTTGCCCAAATGTAGAATTGAAGCTATAAATATTCAGGAGCTTCTATTATTTTTTCTCTCAAAGGGATGTTATGTTCACTGTCTATTCTTGATTTTGAATGACATTTTCGTGTTAGAGCTAGCTCTAGATATTGGTCATAATTATTCTTGCCAAATTTCTGTTGCCCTTATATCATGTTCAGGACAGAAAAGTGCCATGGAAAGAAATTCTCTGACGAAGAGTTTCCGTGGTGATTCTCCCACTCATCTATTATAATCTCTTCGTTAGTTTTCTATTCAAAGTGGAGGCAATTCATCTATTCCATCTCTATCAACCACCAAATTATAAGGAAAAATTACATTGTCTGGGTGACAATGCACTTCAAGATGTACAGCTCAGCCAAGTTTCTTCTCCGGTCTGTGCTCACAATTCCTCTTAACCACAATGTTTTTGATTTTACCAATAGTGTCAGTTTTGAAACATAACAGTGTCCCAGCCAATTTTTAACCAATACATTTTAAATGGAATGGGAGAACCAGAGCAACTGAAACAAGGTTAAAAATCATACAACACCAGGAGCAGTGCTCCGAAAGCTAGTGCTTCCAAATTAACCTGTTGAACTATAACCTGGTGTTGTGTGATTTTTAACTTTGTACACCCAGATCAACACTGGCGTTTCCAAATTGTAACTGAAACAAGATATCACTTTTGCAAAATGTATTCAAGATATATCGTTTTCTACAACACTATAGTTTAGAACTTAAATAAAAACACAGGCATACTACACTTACTGAAGAATAGTGAACTAGAATTAATTAATAATCTGAAATAAATTAATGGAACACAGGATTATAGAATTAAAGACATTTACAGTACAGAAGGAGGCCATTCGAACCATCATGTCCGTTTTGGCTCCCAAAGGGTCTACCCAGCCAGTCTCATTCTCCAGCCTTATGTCCGTAGCCCTCTAAATGCATCACTTTCAAATATATATCTAGGTCTCTTATGAAACCTCCAATAAAATCCATCTCCACTACTCTCGCAGTCAGAACATTCCAAATCCTAATGACTCCCTGAGTGAAGTTTCTCCTCACCTTACTCCTAGCTCTCTTGCTGATGGTCTTAAATTTATGACCCTTAGTAACTGACATATCAACTAGTGGAAACAGAACATCTTTGTTACCCTGTCAAAATTGCTTATGATTTTTAACATCTCACCAAGGCCATGTGTTAATCTTCTCTGCTCCAATATGATATACCCAACTTCTCTATTCTTTCCTTGTGTCTAAAGTCCCTCACTCCTGTCATCTTTCCAGTAAATCACCTTTGCAATCTCTCCAAGGCTTTAACATTTTTTTAAAATAAGGCGCCTCAGGCTCCACTCTCTGTGTGGAGTTTGCACATTCTCCCCGTGTCTGCGTGGGTTTCCTCCGGGTACTCCGGTTTCCTCCTACAATGCAAAAATGTGCAGGTTAGGTGAATTGGCCATGGTAAATTGCCCGTAGTGTTAGGTGAAGGGGTAAATGTGGGGGAATGGGTCTGGGTGGGTTGCGCTTCGGCGTGTCGGTGTGGACTTGTTGGGCCGAAGGGCCTGTTTCCATACTGTAATGTAATCTAATCTAATCTAATCAAGGTGCCTGGAACTGAACACAATACTCCAAATGTGGTCTGGCCAAAGATTTGTAAAGATGTAGCATAACCTCCTTACTTTAGTACTCTGTGCTTCTATTTATAAATCCAAGGATCCTACGCCTTCTTAACTGTTTCAATTTGCCTTGTCACCTTCAGAGAATTATGCACATGAACCCCAAGATCCCTCTGCTCCTGTAATACCCTCAAAGTTGTACCATTCAGTTTGTATTGTCTCTCTGTGTTTCTTCTACCAAAATGTATTACCTCACATTTCTCTGCATTCAGATTCATCTGCCAGGTGTCTGCCCATTTGGTCAATTTGCTGATGTCTCTGAAATTGCTCAGCTTCTTCTTCACATATCACAATTCTCCCTATTGAACTCAGGGCATGGGACTAGGATATCATAACAATGACAGAAACGTGGCTCAGGGATAGACAGCACTGGCAGCTTAATGTTCCTGGATACAAATGCTACAGGAAGGACAGAAAGGGAGGCAAGAGAGGAGGGGGATATTCCCAGAAATACATCCAGGGAAGTTATTTGGGTGGAACTGAGAAATAAGAAAGGGATGATCACCTTATTGGGATTGTATTATAGACCCCCTAATAGTCAGAGGGAAATTGAGAAACGAATTTGTAAGGAGATGTCAGCTATCTGTAAGAATAATAGAGTGGTTATGGTGGGGGATTTTAACTTTCCAAACACAGACTGGGACTGCCATAGTGTTAAGGGTTTAGGTGAAGAGGAAATTATTAAGTGTGTACAAGAAAATTTTCTGATTCAGTATGTGGGTGTACTTACTAGAGATTCAGAATGTGGATGTACCTACTCTTGGGAATTAAGGCAGGGCAGGTGACTGAGGTGTCAGTGGGGGAGCACTTTGGGGCCAGCAACCATAATTCTATTAGATTTAAAATAGTGATAGAAAAGGACAAAACAGATCTAAAAGTTGAAGTTCTAAACTGGAGAAAGGCCAATTTTGACGGTATTAGGCAAGAACTTTCAAAAGCTGACTGGGGACAGATCTTTGCAGGTAAAGGGACAGCTGGAAAATGGGAAGCCTTCAGGAATGAGATAACGAGAGTCCAGAGAAAGTATATTCCGTTAGGGTGAAAGGAAAGGCTGATAAGTATAGGGAATGCCGGATGACTAAAGAAATTAAGGGTTTGGTTAAGAAAAAGAAGGAAGCATATGTAAGGTACAGACAGGATAGATCAAGTGAATCCTTAGAAGAGTATAAAGACAGAAGGAGTATACTTAAGAGAGAAATCAGGAGGGCAAAAAGGGGACATGAGACAGCTTTGGCAAATAGAGTTAAGGAGAATCCAAAGGGTTTTTACAAATACATTAAGGACAAAAGGGTAACTAGGGAGAAAATAAGGGCCCTCAAAGATCTGCAAAGCGGCCTTTGTGTGGAGCCACAGGAGATGGGACAGATACTAAACAAGTATTTTGCATCAGTATTCACTGTGGAAAAGGGCATGGAAGATATTGAATGTAGGGAGGTAAATGGTGACATCTTGAAAAATGTCCATATTACAGAGGAGGAAGTGCTGGATGTCTTGAAATGCATAAAAATGGATAGATCCCGAGGACCTGATCAGGTGTACCCTAGAACTCTGTGGGAAGCTAGAGAAGTGATTGCTGGGCCTCTTGCTGAGATATTTGTATCATCCAAAGTCACAGGTGAGGTGCCAGAAGACTGGAGGTTGGCTAATGTGGTGCCACTGTTTAAGAAGGGTGGTAAGGCTGAGCCAGAGAACTATAGACCAGTGAGCCTGACATCGGTGGTGGGCAAGTTATTGGAGGGAATCCTGAGGGACAGGATGTACATGTATTTGAAAAGGCAAGGACTGATTAGGGATAGTTGACATGGCTTTGTGCATGGGAAATCATGGAGGAGAAAGTGAGGTCTGCAGATGCTGGAGATCAAAGTTGAAACTTTATTGCTGGAACAGCACAGCAGGTCTAAGGACAAAAGGGTAACTAGGGAGAAAATAAGGGCCCTCAAAGATCTGCAAAGCGGCCTTTGTGTGGAGCCACAGGAGATGGGACAGATACTAAACAAGTATTTTGCATCAGTATTCACTATGGAAAAGGGCATGGAAGATATTGAATGTAGGGAGGTAGATGGTGACATCTTGAAAAATGTCCATATTACAGAGGAGGAAGTGCTGGATGTCTTGAAATGCATAAAAGTGGATAGATCCCGAGGACCTGATCAGGTGTACCCGAGAACTCTGTGGGAAGCTAGAGAAGTGATTGCTGGGCCTCTTGCTGAGATATTTGTATCATCCAAAGTCACAGGTGAGGTGCTGAAGACTGGAGGTTGGCAAACGTGGTGCCACTGTTTAAGAAGGGTGGTAAGGATGAGCCAGAGAACTATAGACCAGTGAGCCTGACATCGGTGATGGGCAAGTTATTGGAGGGAATCCTGAGGGACAGGATGTACATGTATTTGAAAAGGCAAGGACTGATTAGGGATAGTTGACATGGCTTTGTGCATGGGAAATCATGTCTCACAAACTTGATTGAGTTTTTGAAGAAGTAACAAAGAGCATTAATGAGGGAAGAGTGGTACATGTGATCTATATGGACTTCAGTAAGACATTCGACAAGGTTCCCTATGGGACACTGGTGAGCAAGGTTAGATATCATGGAATACAGGGAGAACTAGCCATTTGGATACAGAACTGTGTCGAAGGTAGAAGACAGAGGGTGGTGGTAGAGGGTTGTTTTTCAGACTGAAGGCCTGTGACCAGTGGAGTGCCACAAGGATCGGTGCTGGATCCACTACTTCTCATCATTTATGTAAATGTTCTGGATGTGAGCATAAGATGTATAGTTAGTAAGTTTGCTGATGACACCAAAATTGGAAGTGTAGTTGACAGCGAAGAATGTCACCTTAGAGTGCAATGGGATCTTGACCAGATGGGCCAATGGGCTGAGAAGTGGCAGATGGAATTTAATCTAGATAAATGTGAAGTGCTGCATTTTGGGAAGGCAAGTCTTTGCAGGACTTATACACTTAATGGTAAGGTCCTAGGGGGTGTTGCTAAACAAAGAGACCTTGGAGTCCAGGTTCATAACTCCTTGAAAGTGGAGTCGCAGGTAGATAGGATAGTGAAGAAGGCGTTGGTTTGCTTTCCTTTATTGGTCAGAGTATTGAGTACAGGAGTTGGGAGGTCATGTTGCGGCTGTACAGGACATTGGTTAGGCCACTTTTGGAATATTGCGTGCAATTCTGGTCTCCTTCGTATCGGAAAGATGTTGTGAAACCTGAAAGGGTTTAGAAAAGATTTACAAGGATGTTGCTAGGGTTGGAGGATTTGAGCTATAAGTTGAGGTTGAATAGGCTAGGGCTGTTTTCCCTGGAGCATCGGAGGCTGATGGGTGACCTTATAGAGGTTTATGAAATCATAAGGGACATGGATAGGATAAATAGGCATGGTCTTTTCTCTTGGGTGGGGAGTCCAGAACTAGAAGCCATAGGTTTAGGGTGAGAGGGGAAATATATAAAAGAGACCTAAGGGGCAACGTTTTCACTCAGAGGGTAGTGAGTGTATGAAGTGAGCATCCAGAGGAAGTGGTGGAGGCTGGTACAATTGAAACATTTAAAAGGCATCTGGATGGGTATATGAATAGGAAGGGTTTGGAAGGATATGGGCCAGGTGCTGCCAGGTGGGACTAGATTGGGTTGGGATATCTGGTCGGCATAGATTAGACTGAAGGGTCTGTTTCTGAGCTGTACATCTCTATGACTCTATGATTCCTTAAATTTATATCATCTGCAAATTTATAGATTTCATCTTCAACACCCATCTCCAAATAGTATGTGTTAATCAAAAAATGCAAAGGTCCCAACACCGATCCTTGGGAACAACACATGTCCAGCCTGAGAAAAGCCCATCTACACTTACCCTCTGCTTCCTATCCTTTAGCCAATTTCTAACCCATACTTCCAATGATACATCAATTCCAAACATTTCTACACTGCTAACCAACTGCCATGTCGCACTGTATCAAATGCTTTCTGAAAGTCCAAGTATGTAACGTCTACAGCACAATCCTCAGGGTGGCACGGTGGCACAGTGGTTAGCACTGCTGCTTCACAGTGCCAGAGACCCGGGTCCAATTCCTGCCTCAGGCAATTGACTGTGTGGAGTTTGCACATTCTCCCAGTGTCTGCGTGGGTTTGCTCCGGTTTCCTCCCACAGTCTAAAAGTGTGCAGGTTAGGTGAATTGGCCATGCTAAATTGCCAGTAGTGTTAGGTGAAGGGGTAAATGTAGGGGAATGGATTGCGCTTCGGTGGATCAGTTGGACTTGTTGGCCGAAGGGCCTGTTTCCACACTGTAAGTAATCTAATCTAATCTACTGTCTGTGCCATCTTGTCAAAGAACTCATTTCGATTTGACTTACCCATGACAAGGCCCTGTTGATGATCCAGTACTAATTTATTTTTTTCTCTCTTTTTATCTTATCACATATTATGGACTCCATTAGTTTTCCTATTGTTGATGTCAAGCTGGTAGGGCGTTAGTTTATTGGGTTATCCTTTGCTCCTTTTTTAAACCTTGATATCACTTTTGCAATGCTTCCATCCAACAGGATTAATCCTGTGTTCAGAGAGGCTGGAATATTTCTATCAATGGCTCTGCAGTTTGCTCCCTGACTTTTCTCAGCAATCTCAGACCCATCCAGGCCTGGTGATGTCTCTGTCTGGAGTGCTTTATCACCATTTATGTATGTATCACCCCACTGCTCAGTTGCTCAACATCCACATTTTCAATTACACCATTGTCACCATCTTATAATTTGGTAAAGACAGAAGCAAAATATTCATTTAGTACCTCTGCCACACCTTTTGCTTTAATGAGCAGTATACCCTGCCTGCTCCTTATGGACCCCTACTTTATTCTCCACTAATCTTTCACTATTAATGTGTTTGAAGAGCATTTTTCTGTTTGCGTTTAGCACAGCCCACCATCCTTTCCTCATGCTTCCTCTTAGCATTCTCATTCCAGCTTTAGCCACTCTCCTAGATTTGAGATACTGTTCCTTATATCTATTGCTGTTCTTATTCTGGTATGCCTCCTTTTTTTTCCTTGTTTTCTCATCAATATCCCAGGTACTCTAGCTTTGGATACCCCATATTTATTTCTCATGGGTATGTACATAAATTGCACCATATTTGTCTTTCTTTTGAAAAATATTTTTCAAATATTAATTGAAATATAATTGAATTTGACACCAGATTTGAGATGTTGAAAAGGGATAAACCAAGATTTTAAATTCAAGTAAGACAAATTTCAAAGGATAGGAAATGAATTGATAGCAGTAAAAACAGGTAAATTGAATGGGTGAACCTACAGAGCAGCGTGCAAAGAAGTTATTGGTATTAAGCTAAACCAATACATATCTCCAAATGGGAAAGCCTCAGGAACAAACAATGTTTGTGCAGTTAAGCGACAATGGACAACAAATGGGGTAAAGGGCACAACCAAACTAGAAGGGATGGCTTCCACAAGACAAGACAGCTGGAAATACAATGGACTAGGACAGCAGTGGAAATCAGTATAAGCTATGACAATAGGAAATAATAAGAGGTGAAGATAGAGTATATGCAAAAATATTTCAAGCAATCCAAATTTTAGGAGGAAGAGAATGTAATAGTGACTGTGGATCCATTTAGGATCATTGCAGGTGGAACTATTGTGGAGAATAAATAAGAAATGGCAGACTTGCTAAAGTCACTGATGCAGGATCACTGACAGCCACCAGATAAACTGTTAGGAGAAAACCACATGTAAAATCCAACAAGTGCTGGTTGATAGGGAGCAGAGATTAGATTATTAGGAAAGCCTACTAGAGTGAAAGAGCAGTTAAAGGAGTACGCTGGATCTATTTTTCACATTGGAGAAAGAGGTCAAATTTCCAGTGGTTTCTCAAAATAAATCAAAGGGAGGAAGAATGAGATTGTCAAGGTGCACAGAGAAGGAACTGGGCGGTAGAATTACCTTAGGGGAGAATCTGATGAATGCAGGATGCCTTTTAAGGAGTCTAGCATCCTTGCCCAGGCACCAATCTGCCACTTTTCTGGACAGGCTGGCATCTTGGCATCACCCAAGCCTGAGAGGTTCTTGCATCGTGAGGGACTTCAACCTAGGATCTTAAAGTAAATGGCTAAAGAAAAAGTTGACATATTTATGTTAATTTTCCAAAGGTCTCTTGTTTTTAGGACTGTCCTAGTAGTTTGGAAGATTGTGAATATAGCACTTCTATTCAAAAAATAGAAGAGCCTGAAAGCAGGAAAGTACAGCTTAACCTCTCTCATAGGGGAAATGTTAGAAGCTATTGTTGAATAATTTATAACAGGGCACTTAGATCAGCTCAAGATAATCAGGCAGAGTCAACATGGTTTTGTGAAAGGAAGCTATTTTTAATCAATCTAATGGAATTATTTGAGGAGGTAACATACAATGAGGATAAAGAGGAACCAATGTATATACTATACTTAGAATTCCAGAAGACATTTGCAAAGGTGCCACATCAATGGTCACTACATAAAATAAAAGCTAAATTCAAGTAAGTAGTATATTGGCATGGAAAGAAGATTGCCTGGCAAAAAGGAAACAGAGAAGGAGGAAATGGGTATTTTACAGGTTGGCAGGATGAAACAAGTGAGGTGCTGCAGAGATCAGTGCCAGGACCACTACTGTTTACAATTTATATGAATGACTGAGATGAAGGGATGGAAGGGAGGGTTGCCAAATTTGCTGCTAACACAAAGATAAGTAGGAGATCAATTTGTGAAGAGGAGACAAGGAGGTTACAAAAATATTTTGATATGCAACTTAGTGGGGAAAGGTGGCACAAGTGAAGTACAAAATGTTAAAATGTCCACTTAGATAGGGAGAATGAAACAAGACATATTATTTAAATGGTAAAAGATTGCAGAGCTCTGAGATGCAGAGGGATCTGGGTGATGTAAGGCATGAATCCCAAAAGGTTAGAATGCATGTTCAGAAAGTAATTAGGGGAGCTAATAGAATTTTATCATTTACCGTGAGGGGCATTGAATAAATAAGTATGAAGGTTCTGCTTCATTGATAAAGGACACTGATGAGACCATATCAAGAGTACTGGCTCTGTATTGGTCATCTTATTTAAGCAAGGAAGTAAGTTATATGCAGTTTCCTAACCTCTCACACTAAAAAGAAGCTAGACAGTGACAATTACTGACATGAAAGTCAGATCACATGCTAATGGTTTCAGCTTGCGGGTGCTCCTCTAGTCCCCAATCTGGACAAGAGCTCCCAGCATCTCAGGGCACATGCCATGGATATAATCACCTGTAACCTCTCACCCACAGAGATTGGCATCAGACATGCACCAGCCTCACCACACCATCGTACATCCCTGACCTCTTAGAATACAAGGCTCCACTTCATTGTTGCACTTTCAAGTGTATTCATTATAATGTTACTTTCAGGCTACTCTGCATACAAACTGCATTTACCTCAGGGCTTCTCGCTTACTTTCTTAGCACTTACTTACTTCACGCTTACTTGGATGCTCTCAGTGTTTCTGCCTGCCTTGTGTCGCCTTTTGCTACTTTGCCACCTCTTCCAAAATGTAAAGATTCACAGATCTTGCCTCGATGTTGATCAGAGACACAAAGCCAGGCATCTTGCCATGTTTGTCAGCAGTGATCAGTCAAGAGGAAGGAAAAGTTACTGTGAGGCACTGAGCTCCACCAATATCACACCTTACAGCATGCATCAACAAATTACATAGCAAACACCCTGCAGGCATTCCAACCAAATGGCTTTGTTTCAAAGTCTAAGGGGAGCAGAGCTGAAAATGTGTTGCTGGAAAAGCGCAACAGGTCAGGCAGCATCCAAGGAGCAGGAGAATCCTGAAGAAGGGCTCATGCCCGAAACATCGATTCTCCTGCTCCTTGGATGCTGCCTGACCTGCTGCGCTTTTCAAACAACACATTTTCAGCTCTGATCTCCAGCATCTCCAGTCCTCACTTTCTCCTCTAAGGGGAGTAGACCTTGTTCAAGTCATAGAAAACTCTTGTCAGTCAGGGGGTGCTGCTAGGCCTTGGTGAGATGAGTGTGCAGTGGCAGAATTAGTGTGAGTGATGGCCCACTGTGTGTGACGTGCCATGGAGAAGATGATGGCACTTACACTTGTGGAGTGCAGAAGATCATTAGCCTATTTCCTGCACTGCTGTGAGCTGTGTTTCACCCCGGACACTGCACTGATCCAAGCAGTTAACCCAATCTAGTCTGAGTCTGGTTGTGTCACCTCCTTTGCTGAGCAACAGAAAAACGCACTCCCATCCTCTTCATCATCCCATGCCCCAGCACTTCCAGGTCCCGGGGGAACTGAGGAGGTATCTTGCCTTTCTTGGCCATTTTCCTGAGGAAAGTGGTGTTGGACCACAGTACGAACAGCAGTGCCTGGCTTGTGGTTCCTGAAGTATGTGGAACTGGGTTTTAAAAACTGTACCTGCAGCGTGAATATTGCAAAGTCCCAGCAGCAGAGATCACATCCATCTCTCCTGCTGCATAATCCCATGGCGAGGCTGCTTGCATTATTGAGCTGCAAATGCGTGTCTGAGAAAGTCAACATGGACCAGGGTGACCTGCCTACTATGGATCTTACCAAAAGAAGTAAAAAGGTAGGAAATTTATATGTATTTCCATCATGGTTAGAAGCCAAATATTATAATAAATCATGAATGTTCACCACACTAATTCCCAGTGACACTGAAGGAAAAACAATTCGATTCCAAGTCAGAATCGTACAAGATTTGAAAAGGAACTTGCTGGTAATGGCATTCCCTTCCCTCCAGTGTCTTTGTCCTTCTAGATGGTAGAGTTTGTGAGTTTGGCCAGTGCTGTCAAAGAAACTTTCATAAGATGCTGTAGCGCACCTTCTAGATGGTACATGTTGCTGTCACATTGTGTCAATGCTAGAAGGAGTGAATGTTTAAGTTTGAGGATTGGGTTCCGATCTATCAGACTGCTTTCTCCTGGATCTTACCATACTTTTTGGTGTTGCCAAAACCAAACTCATCCACACATGTAGAAAGTATTCCATCATACTTTGACTTTTGCTTTTGCCAGTCTTTGTGGGATCAGGAGGTATGGAATTGGCTATAGAATTATTAACATCTAGAGCATAGAATTTTAGAATTTCTACAGTGTGGAAGCATTCGGCCTATCAGGTCTACACCCACCCTCTGAACAGCATCCCACCCTATCCCTGTAATCCTGAATTTCCCATTTTTATCCACCTACTCTGCAAGTTTTTGGACTGTGAGAGGAAACTGGAGCACCTGGAGGAAAGTCACACAGACACAAGGAGAATGTGCAAACTCCACACAAACAGTCGGTCAAGGGTGGAATCAAACTGTGACTTGGCAGCGCTAACCACTGTGCCATTGTGCCACCCTAAAGATGGATCTAAGTCTCTGGAAAATTTTCAGAATTCTGATTTTAAGGGTTGATAAAGAAGTCAAAATACTGAAACTTCATCAGGTTTACAAATTATGAAGTTGAAGGTGTGTACTATACCTTTAAAAGAGAGTGAATGCTATTCTAAACTGAACGCTAGATGACAGTCCCAGAAAATTTGACAATATGTAACATTTGGGTGTGAAATGGATACCTAAGTTGGTTATTGTTTTGACAATAATTCAAACTTAACTAGTTTAAATTATGCCCCAGGATACTAAAACCCAATCAAGTTTGAATTTACTGTTTTGCCAATATCAAATCAATGAGGTGGTCTGATTTGGGGATATAAAAATGCAGACATTCTGAAAAGTAGGAAGAGAGCAACTGCCATCAAGAGAGACTCAAGAAATTCTATCAACGGTGCCTTTTCATTTGAAACATATTGGCACTAAAAAGTAAGAAGGCAACCCAGGTCCAACTTCAACTGGAAGATGAAAGACACTGAAGATGACAACAGCTGGGTGGTTTTGAAATTAAGTTAATGTAATTTTATTAAGTGTTTAATTGGAACAGTGTATTGTTATAGAGTTGGAAGCGGGTAATAAACAGTTAAGAGAAAGGGGGCTTAGTGTTGTAAATAGTTGTTTAATGTTCACTTTTAGAATAAATTGACGTTATTTTATTTAAATAGTGGAATTTGGGAGTTCTATGTCACTAATATTTTAACAGTTTACGAGGCGAGATGAGCTTGTTTGGGTGTTTGATTTAATTAACAGAGGGGTTCACTGCCGTTTCAGTCAAGAGAGGGAGACAGATTTACAGCTTTACTCAGGCTTTTGGGATTTTCTTCCTGAAAGGGTTGCTAAGCCACCATTAGCACAGGGCCCCTTTGTTTTTTAACAAAGCTATATTTTCCAACAATTAAGGGCAATAAATCTCATCTCTATCTCCCTAAATATTTTAAGATGATGGAATCTGTCTTACTGAAGATGGTAGCTGCCGGACATGTGTGACATGAATATTTCTGGCCATTTATCAGCCCAAGTCTGGATATTAGTCAGGTCTTGCTTCCTGTGGACAGTAACTACTTCAGTATCTGAGATCCTGCAAATGGTAATGAACATTGTGCAATCATCAGAGAATATCTCCACTTCTGACT
Organism: Chiloscyllium plagiosum; assembly: GCF_004010195.1. NCBI lineage: Eukaryota > Metazoa > Chordata > Chondrichthyes > Orectolobiformes > Hemiscylliidae > Chiloscyllium > Chiloscyllium plagiosum. The sequence goes on along the minus strand of NC_057711.1, from coordinate 33,775,753 downwards.
TCATGATGGAGGGAGGAGGTCAATGCTGAAGCAGTTCAAGATAATTGTCCTGTGACTTGACATTGAGGAATTCCTGCAGAGATGTCCTAGGACTGAGATGATTGAGGTGATTGGACTCCAGTAACCACTAAATTGATTTAGGTATGTCTCCATACCTTGGATGGTTTTCCCTCTGATTCCCAGTGACTTCAATTTTTCCATGGTTCTTTGATCCCACATTTGGCCTCCCAGCCTGGCACAGCGGCCTCCCTTGGCTGCCTCCTGGTGTGCTGTGGTGAGCTTTCAGCCTGGCCCTGACATAGCGGCCACCCCACTGATTGTACCAGCCTCCCTGGGTGGCCTCTTAGCATGGTGTCCTTAGCCTGACGTGGTGATCTCTCTCAGCACAATGTAGTGTTCTCTTGGCTCAGTGTGATGACCTCTCAGCACAATGTGGTGACCTTGGCACAGTGTGGTGTCCTCTCTGCATGTTGTAGTGTTCTCTCAGCACGACGTGGTGTCCTCTCAGCATGGTGTGGTATGCACTCTGCACGGTGTGGTGTCCTCTCAGATTGGTGTTGTATCCACTCTGCACAGTGTGGTATCCACTCTGCATGGTGTGGTGTCCTGTCAGCACGGTGTGGTATCCACTCTGCACGGTGTGCTGTCCTCTCAGCACGGTGTGGTGCCCTCTCAGGGCAGAGTAGTATCCACTCACCATGGCGTGGTGTCCATTCACCATGGTGTGGTTCCCTCTCAGCACAGCATGGTGTCCTCTCAGCACAGCATGGTGTCCTCCCAGCATGGTGTGTTGTTCTCTCGGCATAGCGTGGTGACCTCTTGGCCCGACTTGGTGTTCTATCGGCACAGCATGGTGACCTCTTGACTCGGCTTGGTGTTCTCTCAGGCCAGCATGGTGTTCTCTCGGCATGGTATGTTGTTCTTTTGGCCCGGCATGGTGTACTCTCAACACAACGTGGTGTCCTCTCAGCACAGTGTGGTGTTCTTTCGGCCCAGCATAGTGTCTTCTTGGCCTGGCATGATGTCCTCTTGGAACGATGTGGTGTTCCCACGTCCTGGCATGGTGTTCGCTTGGCACCATCTGAAGTGATCTCCCAGCCTCGTGATCCTCAAGGTGAAGCCCGGTGCGGTGTGGAGCCAGGGCCCAGTGCAGACTGGAAACTCGGTATTAGTGTTGTCTGTTCTTCTGAACTTCTATTTCTGCAAAGCTGGATATTTTATTTCTGTGTTGTCTAAGATCTCGTAAATAAAGCAACCGAACGGGGATACTTTTGTACCTAAGGTGGTGCTGTTGGTGGCGATGTATAAACCTTTCACTGTACTCTTTGAGTATATGGGATAACAAAGCTAATTCAATTCAATTCAATTCAATTCAATTCAATAGTCAAACACTGCCCTAATGTCAAAAGCAGTCACTCTCATCTTCTCTCTTGAATTCAGCCCTATTTTCCATCTTTGAACTGTAATTATGTTCCCAGATAATGGTACTACTGGATAAGTCGGATCCCAAAATGGCTTGATGGATTTTTGTTTTGTTTGATTAATTATTAAGGTGGTTAGTTACTGAAGCCTGTACGGATGAGGCTGCAGATGTCCTTTAACACCAGAATGCAAGTTTGTTACAAAAAAAAATAGAAAAAGCAACAAATCAAATTATAATGGTTGGAAAGATTTTAACACAAACATTAAAACCAAGTTTCAACTTGTTTATCAACAGTATTTGTTGCAGATACTGAAATCAGGAGAAATTATATTCCGATCTAACTCTTTAAGTTTCTACTTCACTGTTTCCAGTTTTGTTTTCTTGAATTATAGAGATAATTTTGTGATTCTTCTCTGAGTCTGATGGCAAAAATCTTTCATAATGTTAATGGCCTAAAACTTATTAACTCTAGCAACCTAAAACATTTCTACCCCAAACTTTTGTGGCTTAGAAGCTTCACAAACTAAACAAAACCTGACTGTTGTAGTGACTGCTTTTCTTTGAACTGAACTAACTACCAGTATAAGAGAAACAAACTCAATTTTACATTCAATAAATGATTCTCCTCAACTGCTCTCTGCTCTGAAATCAAAACTAATGCCAGTTATAAACCCAAATGTAGAAACGCCTTATTCCACGAACACTCTGGGGAATTTTACAAGCACTTTTTTGCAGTCACTTGTCATCTTGGAGGAGATGGAATTAAGTCACTATTCCAGAATTAGAAAGTAAAATCAAACAGAAAGTCTTCACAGCAGTAATTTGCATTTATAGGCCTCTCTTTTTAAAATATGGCAAATTCCAAAAGTGATAATATATTTTGGTCCACTTCACCACGCTGTATGGCGGACAGAAATTGAGTTTCCCTGGCAGTGCCCAAACCAAGCACTAGTGAGCAGGCTATTGCCATATAATTACAGCTTAGACTTCTCTCACTTTGCTGATGATCAAATGTCAACTAATGGAGTAACACTTGTCAGATTGGATTTGTGGATAGGGTATAGCAAGATAATTTTCAACATTTCACAATTCAGATAAAAATTGAAACCTAAAAATTTTGTATATGCTGTAAATGCAGTTTATGCTGAAATACCAGCTAACCAACAGAATTTCATGCTGGCACTTTGGGAGCTCAATCAACAAGCCAGATTCTGCTGAAATTAGTGTGCTCACTTCTGCCCTTACTCACTTGATCAACTTCTCCAGATTTCTTTTAGTTAATACACTTGAAAGGTTCATTAGATTATATTACAGTGTGGAAACAGGCCCTTCGGCCCAACAAGTCCACACCGACCCGCCGAAGCGCAACCCACCCATACCCCTACATTACCCCTTACCTAACACTACGGGCAATTTAGCATGGCCAATTCACCTGACCTGCACATCTTTGGACTGTGGGAGGAAACCGGAGCACCCAGAGGAAACCCACGCAGACACGGGGAGAACGTGCAAACTCCACACAGTCAGTCGCCTGAGGCGGAAAATGAACCCGGGTCTCCAACGCTGTGAGGCAGCAGTGCTAACCACTGAGCCACAGGTTCATCTCCTGCTCTTGTTGCTGTTTTAAGCACTGATATCCTGGATCACCACTTTGTATTCTGTAGAGGGAAAATGACAGAAGAGACAATACATAACAAGGAGATATATCAAAATTTGTGCCAATGGGAGATGACATGGAGAGTAGGCAGAATCCATAACACGTTGGTAATTGGATAGGGACAGGAGGAGTCAATAGACGGTAAAAAGGAATGCAATCAGGGATAGGCAATAAATCATGTCAACAAGGCCTACATCCTAAAAATTAATTTAAAAAATAAATTAAAACGGAAAGCAAAGATAAAAACAGGAAACTGGGAAAACCATGATGACTGGCCCACCAGACTGGGGTCCTTCAATAGCCTCAGCCTGAGGGCAATTGGAAGCACCAATATGTTGTGTTGTGTCGTGTTATGCCAGTATTTATTTATGAGGTCAAGAACATTCGTGATTAGATGTTCTTGATGAGGCAGCACGCAATGTCCATCAATACACACAATGCCTTTGGAGAGGCAGATGGGCACTGCAGGGATAGAGTGCTTTATCTCCCTTCCAACTCTCTCCCTCACTCTCCCTCACCTTTGATAATCTGCAGTGCCTTTGTTGGGCTTTGCTTGTAAATTAATCAATTGAAAAACACATGTGAATAATTGTGGATGGGTAATTGATGAAAAAGTACCACTGGTCATTTAATGATAGGGAAGAAAAATGTTCATTTGTGTGGAAGAGCACAAAGAGAAAAAAAATTAAGAGATCGGGGTGATTTTTAGAGAGATGCTGTGATGTGACCTGAGGATATAAAGATCTCTGACTCCATTTTAACAGTGATCATTTGAAATGTGATCATACTATGAGGTGTATTTTGTCCTGGTTTTTAAGAAATGAAGGGAGGTTGAGGCACAGGTGTTAAGTGGCCTATTCCAAGCCAATAAAGTAAACAGCTTGTGAGGTCTTGGTTTTCTTTTAAAGTTGGAACAATAGAAGCAGACTGAATGGATGGAGTCAGGCTTCCATGAAACCTGTTTTTAGTTTAGCTTTCAGTAATTGTTTGGGTTTTGAAGCTGTCAAATCTCTCCCTACTATAGCCAAACACTTGATGTTTTTCTTTCCTTCTGGACTGGAGAAAAGTTGCATGAGACTGAATTTGCCTTTGCCAAGGTTGTGGTTATGGGATGTTATTGTATTGGAATGGTTGCTGTTAGTAGCTAAATAATCTATGATTTGGTTACATTTTCCAATAGAAATTTGCTCGTATTTTACCTGAGGCGTAAGAATAAAGTGTGTTTTGCTTAAAGCTAAGTGGTGTAACCACTTGAATTACATCTGGAGCTCAACACCTTACACTTACCTTGAAATAAAATAAGGGGTTAGGCTATTTGAAGAGGGTTTGGTCTGGTCCATAACATAAGCATGACATGTTATTTGAAACATGTTGTTCTCTGCTGTAATCTAATATCCCGATGTTAGCACAGATACTTACATTCCTATTAATGTGATGTCTGTGTATAATAGTTAACTGTAATAAATGTCTGTTAGATTCTTCAAGAACACATTATCCACACCACTTTTTTTTTATGTTGGAGAGCAAAGGATTTATGTGCCCAAGTACAATAATTATGGAAAGCTGGTGCCCAAGTTTATTATTTTAATTTCTTATATCAGTTTCAGGTTGAGCTGATGAATTTATTCAAGGCTGAGATTGAATTTTTTTTTACAGAAAAGGGAGTTAAAGGTTATGAGGGACAGTTAGGAAAGTGGAATTGAGATCGAGTTTACTAAGTAGAATACTGTGTAGAGCAAAAGACATGCATCAGAGGATGGCTGGTATCCTTAAAAGTGTAACATGAACAGAAATTGTTGGGGGGATCTCATCGGTCTGGTGAGAGAAAGCAGGGTCTGTTTTAAGTCCAGTAACCTTTCCTCAGAAAGAAGAGGTCAAAACTGTGCACTTGATAGTGCAGAGCACTGAGTATGATATCAGCATGCAGTGAGAACAGCTGTTTAAGGAGCATTGTACATCACGGAGATAACTGTGATCCTGGGTGGCTTCAAAATGCAAAGGATAAAACCCAATCGAAATCCAAGTGGGGCTAGCCTGTGCTGTTCCAGGCAGGAATGAGATGTGGCTGTGGAAGCAGGTTTTGGCAAATACCTTGTCAAAAAACCGGGAGTGACAACAGAAGTAATGATGGTAGGGCAATATGGTGGCTCAGTGGTTAGCACTGCTGCCTCACAGCACCAGGGATCCAGGTTCAATTCCAGCATCGGGCGACTGTCTGTGTGGAGATTGCCCATTCTCCCCAACTCAGTGTGGGTTTCTTCCGAGTGTTCTGATTTCCTCCCACAATCCAAAGATGTGCAGGTTAGGTGGGTAGGCCATGCTAAATTACCTCTAGTGTCTGGGCATGTGTAGTTTAAGTGAATTAACCATGGGAGCTGCAGGGTTGTAGGGATAGGGTGGAGGGTGGGGGTGAGGATGGGTGGGATGCTCTTTGAAGAGTTGGTGTGGACTTGTTGGGCTGAATGACCGGTTTCCACACTGTGGGGATTTTATGGGATTCTATGGAAGATTTTGAATGGAAATCCTATTAGAGAGAGGAGCAGAACTCCTGGCAAATGGGACTAGGTCAGATTGGTATGTTTGGTCAGCATGGATGAGTTGGACCTGTTTCTGTGTTGTATGACTCTATGATCATATGAGATGGTCATACCTCAAAGTGATATTGTAGTGAATTAGACACTAAAATAAAACAAAGTGTGAATTTTAGAGATACGAAACAAAAAACCAAAATTGCTGGAGAGATCCAGCAGGTCTAGCAACACTTATAGAGACAAAGCAAAGTTGATGTGTCGAGTCCTGTGACCCTTTTTCAGGCTGTGGGGAAACATGAGGTAAGTTACTTGCTTCACAAATTCCTAGCCTCTCACCTGAACTTGCAGACACTGTATTTTTATGGCTGGTCCAGTTCAGTTTATGGTCAATAGCAAACACTGGAATGTTGATAGTGGGGAGAGTTCAGCAATAGGAATGAATGTCAAGTAGCAATGGTTCAATTCTCTGTCTTGTTGGAGACAGTCATAGCTTGCTACAAAATCTCACTTGGTGTTGTGAATGGTGCTGAACATTATGCAATCATCAGCAAACATTCCCACTTCTGACCTTACGATGGAGGGAAGCTTGTTGAAGAAGTTGAACCTAGGACATGTCACTGAGGAACTCCTGCAGTAATGTCCCCAGTCAGAGACAATTGAAACTCCAACAAACACAACCATCTTCCTTTGTGTTGGGTATGACTCCAACCAGGAGAGAATTTTTCAGTGTTTTCCATAGATGCCAGTTTGTTTGGACTCCTTTATGTCATATTTGTTTGAATGCTGAAATAAAAGCAAAATACTGTGGATGCTGAAACCTAAAATAAATACAAAAAATTCAGGAGAATGTCTTCAGGTCTGGCAACATCTGTGGAGAAAAAAACCTGAGATAACATTTATCGTCCATTTGACAGTGAAGAAGAAGAATTCTGGATTCAAAACTCTGTCTATCCATCTATGGATAGATGCTGCCAAACCTGTTGAATTTCTGCAGTAGTTTCTGTTTTTGTTTGAATGCTGTCTTGACGTCATGAGTAGTCGCTCTCAACTTGTCTCTGGAATTCACCTTTTTTGCCTAGTTTGGACATAGCTTCAGACCTTATTATAGCCTATGTGGCCCCAATAGTACCCACACAGAGCAGCCGTGATTAGGTTATTGTTAAACAAACGTTCCGTTATATACTGTTGACAACATCTTCCTTAATTTTTCTGACTTTCGAAAGTAGATGAGGTTGGATTTGGAGAAAGTGGGGATTGCATATGCTGGAGATCAGAGTCGAGAGTGTGATGCTGGAAAAGCACAACAGGTCAGGCGGCATCCGAGGAGCAGGAGAATCGACATTTCGGGCATATCCCTTCCTGGTGAATGGCTTATGCCTGAAACATCAATTCTCCTTCTGAGGTTGGATGTGTCCCACTTTTTACGCACTGGATAATTTTCCACATTGTTGGGTAAATGCCAATGTTGGAGCTATACTGGAACAGCATGGTTAGAGGCCTGGAGCATAATATTTGGTACAATTGCTGGAATTGTTAACATTCTGAGTTAACATTCTGGAGTTATTCCTTCATATCAAGTAGAGTGAATCAAATTGGTTGTGGACTAGGTCTGTGATCCGAGGGATCTCATGAGAAAGTCAAGATGGATCATCTACTTGCCCCTTCAGGCTGATGATAAATGTGAATGCTTCAACCCTGTCTTTTGTGTTGATGTGCTGGGTTTCTCATTACTGAGGGTCGGTTGGTATGAGTAGGCATGTATAGATTTGAGACGTCTATGGGACAGTGAGGAGGTATGAGGAGCGAGAGACAGAGATTCTAGTGTTCACGAAAACTGGGTGAAAATTGCTGCTAATTAAGACAGGCCTTTTCAATAGTGGACATCTGTTCTCTACAACTCTTGTGGCCACCTTGGATTATCATCAACTCCATCCCACATTCATTCGCCCATCCAAAAGAAAGATCCCACCATTCAGGCAATTTCTTTTTCCTGAAGTAGGTGTGGAAACATGAAATTTTCCAACTGTTGCCAGCCAAGCTGGGAGTAAAACATTAGGCCTATGCTTGGTGAAGCATTGCAGAATGCCAATGTTTCTGTATGTCTGAATTAGTTGCTATTTGAACTTCTTACATTGTAATACGTAATCTCACCTCAATTATTTATTTTAAATGTGTTGATTGATAAGGTGAATGTTAGCACACCTGCTTCCTATTTTGATAAATGCTTGAAACTCAGGGGTAGTTAATGAAAAGAAGATGGAGTCATTCTGTATCACCATTATTGCCATTAGATTACCCATTTGATTACTGGGTACAATTGTTTGAAAAAAATTGAGTGATTTGTTTTACTTTAGAATTCATTCAAGCAACCACCTTTCAGAGCTCTATATTGTGAGTGTACATCAATCAATATTTATTGCATATGCAAAACATGAAAGAAATCAGTATAAGAATATTCTTTTCCTTTTGATCTGTTGGGCTTCATCCTCACCATCATTTCTCACCAGTAATGATGTCACCGGAGATGGATCTGGTTACGTAAGTTCACACTATTTCAAAGCCAGTGACACAAAGTAAGCCTTAGTCACACCAGGAAAAAGTTTGTTTTCACATGATGCATTGGTGTTAAAAGCAATTTCTAACATGAAGGTGTTAAAAGGAAACATTTGTTCAGGTGATGTCTGAAGAATTTAGTAATATGTCTTGAATGCTTAAACAGACGTTGTTTATTTATGCACTTGGGGAGAATGGTGCTGTGAATTTGAGGATGGTGGGTTCAGGGGCACTGGTGACATTGCATTAACCACATGTAAACTTACCAGGGCTAAGGCTCTTTCTGTTGTATTTTTAACTTGGTTTCTAACACCAATAGCTTATGCTTATATGCTGCCATTAACATGGAGGGAAAAACCTTTACTATACATGGCAGCAAGCAGTGACAGTAAATTAATTTTCAGCAGAAAGAGGGTATTATTTGTAGAAAGGCCATAGAGGTGGGGTGTTACAGTAAATGGGAGTTTGAATGTTGGATAAAGGTTTGAACATGATGGAAGAATTAAAGAAAATCAAGGTTACCTTCACAACAAAATGGTGTTTGGTATTGTGAGTATCATGCAACAGTAGTGTGTTACCAAGTGGAAGTAACAATTAATGTAACCATTATTATTTTTAAACTTTTAACTCTAGGATTAGTAAAGATTATGAGAGTATTGTAGCAAGAGGAAATAAGCATGACATAAACAGATTTTGCATGTTAAAATTAGCAGGCCATCTATTATTTTAAACTAATTAATTAATAAAGTATTAGATATCAAGAAAGAGAGATTGGAAGTAGAAGCTTTTTACTTTGCACTTACCAAGACTGAAGTCAGACCAATCAGAGTTGACTAGGCTGGATTGAATTCAGTCAGATAACTCAGACAGTTAACAGTTGCTACTGCGTCTCCATGTCAACCATACATGAATAGCCCAAAGATCATGAAGCAATGATTCTTTATTCCACTGGTCATGGTATTTACATGAACTGAAGCTTGTAGTTTACATGGATTGAAGAATAGGAGAAAGTGAGGACTGCAGATGCTGGAGAGTCAGAGTCGAAAAGTGTGGCGCTCGAAAAGCACAGCAGGTCAGGTAGCATCCTGATGAAGGGCTTATGTTCGAAACATCAACTCTCCTGGTCCTCAGATGCTGCCTGACCTGCTGTGCTTTTCCAGCGCCACACTTTTCGACATGGATTGAAGAATCCTTTGTTTGCATCTTCTTTGCAGGAGCCTTCTTTCTCCAAAGACACTTTTTGTCCCCCAAAGAGGGTCCGTTCGATTGCTCCAACTGCCCTCCCTCAACCTCACCAACTGTTGCTGGGGGTACCAACACAACTGCTAGAGCTCTCTTGCTTGGTGTCTTTCTTCACTGTTATCTCTTGCTACCAGAGGTTCTGTTGTACATAGTCCAACCCTTTTTTTGTGCTGTATTAATCGTTCTTTCTTCACAGAAGTTTTTTTAAATAATATTCATGAGAATGAGGGCATCACTGGTTAGGCCAGCATTTATTGCCCATGCCTAATTACCAGACAGCAGCTAAGAGTCAATTGCTGTGGGTCTGGAGTCACATGTAGTCCAAACTAGTTAAGGATGTCACTGTCCTTCCCTCAAGACCATTAGTGAAACAATTTTTTTTTCCCTGACAATCAGCAATAGATTTATGGTCATCATTAGACTCTTAATTCCAGATTTTCCATTGACTTCAAATTCCACCATCTGTCATGGCAAGAATTGAACCCAGCTCCCCAGAATATTACATGGGTTTCTGGATTAACAGCCCAGTGATAATATCACTAGGCCATCACCACCTCCTAAAGCTGTTTATCATTCATTTCAGACCTGATAAGGGTGAGACAAAAACCTTTGACTTCATGTCTGTTTTTTTAAGCAATATTTAAGGTTTGTACTCCCAAACAAAGTTTGCTAATAACCCAGTCATCTGCAAATTTTCATTGCATTTTTGCGAGTCAGGCATAAAAATCTCAAGAGTCTTTAATTCTGGTTGTAACAAGGTGGTAAAGAAAAGGACTCCCACAATGACCCTGGTAGAGAAGGTGACAGTATCTGCATGTTTTGAAATTACATTTTCATTTTTTGTTCTCTTTTCAATGAATAATAAAGAACTGGGCCTTATAATTCCAGCTGTGACCATGTGGTGCTGTCCCTTCTCTCCAGAACTGATTCTCAGAATCCACAAGTTGAATGTTGACACCAAGTTGTGATTAATATTCCACTATGAATGAAGCAGCAACTAAAGATCAGCGTTACATAATTTTTTACTATTAACTTAAAGTCCCAAAAGCCGACTATATTGTTGTGTCTAAAAACAGGCGTAAGAAACTGGTCCTGGAGATAACTGCATTATTGGAAAGGAGGAAGGAGGGGGATTGGGACAGGGAACCAATCTTTATTTGCACCTATAATTGACATAATTTCTGCGCAAGGGTAATTAATTAGCCATTCAAACATCAACTGGACGTATCGAGAAGACAGGACAAAAGTGAGTTGATCCCTTAGTTCCCATTCCATTTCCCCTACCTTGCTGAGAAACATAAAATGCAGTACACACAGCCTCAAGAATTTTGAATTTTGATAGATTATAGGGGAGAGGAAGAAGTTGTAATTCAAAGGAGGGAGTGTGAATGTAACTTAAAAATGAGTATTTTAACCAACTGCAGTAATCTAAAGGAAGTACATTTAAACAATTGTTTGCATTACTTCAGTGTTTAATGCTTTGAAGATTTATCTTCAAATATTCTGTTCTCTCACCCTTACACTTTCTCTGGAAACTGAAGTTGCATCATGAACTGTCACAATCTTGACATCATTTATAAAACTGGGCTGAGCTTTTGATTTCATATCATCACCAGCATCAAGATTGACGACTTTCACCTCTGTAACATTACCCACCTCTGCCCCATCTTATCTCAAGTATGGATAAAATCCCCATTCTGTACATATGTACTCATCCAGAGCTCTGTTGTCTCTACCCTAGCTTTCACTAAGTCCCACTCATCCATTGTCCATGGAGTCACCAAATGCATTGGCCCCCTGAGCTAGCAAGACTTTGATTTAAATATTCTCCTCTTTGTGTTGAAATCTATTTCATTTAAAATCTTGTAGTCTCTTGGTTTCTTCCCCTGCTGTACTGTTCCTTGTTCTTTCTTCATCCAAATGGGAAAAGAGACAAATATCCTTATTACATAAAACCCTTGGAAATGATAAAAAGACAGTAAGAACAAAGAAATTAACTATCTCGACTGATAAACCTTTATCGAAGGTTAAAATCAAAATAATAAAGGAGAGATGGAAGGAATATACAGACAAAAGCATAAACATTACAAATAAATTGTTGCATTTAAGTTTTTCAGTTACTACTGAAACAAACTCTAATACTTACACACTTCCTCAACTGCGGATGTGTACACTCTGACAAAAGAAATACTGGACTAAAAATATCTGGGATTTTCATTGTATCGCTAAAATATATTAAAATGATGTAAGCTACTTGTATGAAGGTAACATTCTTGAGCAGTTTCATCTTTTATGGGATGGTTTTTAAATGCAGCAACCCAGAACTAAGTTAAAAGATTTAAATCACTTCACAATCACCTGATTAATTACTTACTATATTAACTGGGAATGCCTGTTATTGTATCCATATCTGAGAGTAATTGTTCTGTGTAGAAGCCCCTGTGAATAACTAGTGATCCCACTTAATGGAACTGGTAAAATGTCTTTCCTGCTTCTAACCATAGAACCATAGACTAATTACAGCACAGAAAGAGGCTATTCAGCCCAATGCATCTGTACTGGTTGTGAAATGAATCAAGCAGCCACTTTAATCCCACGTTCCAGAATCTGGTCCACAGCTTTGCAGGTTAAAGAATTTCAGGTTAATTTTAAATGAGTTGAGGTTTACCTCTGTAACCGAACAGTGAATTCCAGACAGCCACCACCCTCTGGATGAAGAAAAGTTCTTTCTTATGTTCCTCTAATCCTTCAACCAATCACCATAAATCTACAACATCTACTAATTGACCTTTCCATGAAGGAAACCCAGTCTTTCCTGTCTACTATATCCCAGCCCCTCATTATTCGGTACATCTCAATTAAGTTATCCCTCAGCCTCCCCTGTTCTTAGGGAAACAACATAATTCTATCCAATCTTTCCACATAGCTGCAATTTTCAGATTGGCAACAGTCTTGTAAATTTCTTCTGTATTCTCCAGGGCAATTATATCCTTCTTGTAATGTGGTGACCAGAATTATACACAAAATTCCAGATGTGGCCTAAAGATCACTTTATACAGATCCAGCTTTGTCTCTGCTTTTGTACAGTATTCTCATTAATAAAGGAAAGGATTTCATATGCTTTCTTTCCTTTCATATCTGTCTTTCCAGCCACAGACTTTGTTCAGAATAGACTGATTGGACTGAAGGGTCTGTTTCCATGCTGTATGACCCAGTGACTTTATAACTGGTCTCTCACTTCCTCTCGCCCTCTCAATACCCTCCCATTGGTGGTATTTTCACTTATTTTGTTCACCCACCCCTAATGCATTACTTCATTCTTCTCTGGATTGAATACATTTGTCACTGTTCCATCCATTCAACTAGACCGTTCTGGGGTCGAGAGTCATCCTCCTCACAATCAATTACATGGCTGATTGTTGTGTCATCTGTAAATATCTCAATCATTGCCCCCATATTTAAGTGCAAATCATTAAAACACCGAGGGAACCAGTACTGAGGCCAGTGGAACAGTACTGGAAACAGCTTTCCATTCCCAAAAACATGTGTCAACCATTACTATTTGTTTCCTGTGGCTGAGCCAATTCTGGATCCAACTTGCCACATTTCCAGTATGTCTTTGGCTTTTATTTTTCTTAACAGTCTGATTATTTTTTTCTTAACAGACATGGTTAAAAATTTCACGAAAACCTATGTAGGCAACATCCACTATACCACTCTCCAATTTTCCTCATTATTTACACTAAAATTTGAATTAAGTTAGTGAGACCCACCCTTCCTTTAATAAAACCACATTGACTATCCGTCGTCAATCTGCATATTTCTAACGACAATTTATCTATCTCTCAAAATTGATTCTAATAATTTTCCCACCACCAGAGTCAGACTGACTGGCCTATAATTATTTGACCTATCCCTCACACCTTATACAAATAATAGTACAACGCTCACAGACTTTCCATCCTCTCGTACCTCAGATGCTTTTTTTTTTGCCTCCTTGACTTCCTTTAACAATCTGGAATACAATCCATGCTGAGCGTGCATTCAGCTGTGAGCGTTGAAAAGTGGATCTTAGTCAGACGATTGAGTTTTAAAGTAGCAGTGACCCCTCTACCTCACTTTCTCATTAAACTTTTGACCATGCTTTTAGTCATCTGCTTTAATATTTCCTTATGAACCTCAGTATCATTTTTTATTTTATAATAGCCTTAGAAAATACCTTGGAGTGTTTTATTATACTAGAAGGGCTATATACAGTAGTCCCCCTATACCCGTGGGAGATATGTTCCACGACCTACTGTGGAAACCCGAAACTGCAGATCAGTGCGAACCCATTCATTTAAATGGGAAACGTATCTTCCCGGCAACCTCCTGGTCCCTGGTTCCAGAAGGTTCCCTATAATATGTTCGGGCTGTGGGAAACTGCAGGTAACTGAAACCGCAGATACAGGGGTCACCAGGATATGTCCATTTTGAAGATATTTTCCTAACCAACCTGTTCAGAGGTGTTACAACATACTGATGGAGCAGGGTGGGGCCTGAACCTGTGTCATCCTGGTTCAGAGGTAGAGACAAGAGCTCACTATTTATTCGACATGCTCATTGTACCAGCAGCATGCACTTGCACCTTGGATACCATTTGATATCTCTAATGCTATTCATTTCACTGAGAAGATATAAGGTGTAACAAATCCAAATTGTTAAACTAGTGTTTAGGCAGGTTTTGAAATGGAAAACTTCACAATGTTCAAGGAAAACCATTCTTCTGGGTTCTCTGATGATATTTTACTCAACTGCCCAATATTCAATTCCCTCCACATTCTGAAATCCTTCCACAGCAAATGCCAGGTGAAATAACTCCACAGAGGCTAGTACCCTGTCACCTAAGTCACCCTTTATTTACACATAAATAATCCTTGACTTTTGTACTGACTCATTCCAAGACAGCTAGCAGAGTGGTAGCATCTCTGACATTCCCCTTTAAACCTGTCAGCCAGGACTCCCCGATTGGACCAGATTAACAGTCCCAATCAGGGAACTCATATTCTATGAGGTTCAAATGGTTGACCTTGTTACAATCACTACATCAGGGACCGTTGAATCTCTGGGATTTTATATCAGAAAAGATTGCATCCTGAGATATTCTGGTTTTGAGGCCAAGGTGATTCCATTAAGTAGATACTTTGCAAATATTGGAATTATGAATAAATGAGGTTTCCAAATAAATAGTGACAATTCCGACAATGATGAAGGGCACAAGGTGGCAGCATTGGATTAGTGCCCAGTGGATAACATTCACTCAAACAGTAGTAGCCTTGTTTTGAATATAGGGAGGAAATGAAAGGGTCATCCAGAACAATGTATGCTCTTTTGAAACTGCAATGCAAGCACAGTCTCATATAGCCAAACTCGAGAGCTTAGAATTCTGAAGTTACACTGGAATATTCAGGGAAAATGTGCTCCGCATGATAGCAAAAATGCTATCAATAACAGGCTTTTCCCACTTTGCTTACTCCTTCAGAGTTTCAGAATTCTATTCCCTCATTTATGCTGATGCAATCCATGTTTTCTTTGTTTTTTTTTCTTTGGCCTACCTCCCTCATTTTCATGTCCTGTTCCCCAGCAGGCATGTTAAGATAATGTTTGTGCAGACGTGGATTACATTTTACATAAGAGGCCTTACTTCTTGCGTGAACATTACGGCTGAGATTTGGATCATGAATGTGTTTTAATGTCACCCCCAAGCCTGCTCTGGACAATTTCTATGCAAATGTATTTTTCAGCAGCATCAGTGGCTTAAGAAATTGGAAATTGAACAATGCTGGCCTGCTGATGCGAGCTGGGCACTGAGAATTATCCCTGCACCTGAAAGGTTGAGATCTGGTCAAAATTGGACCTGATTTACAAACATTGGTGTATACAAATCAGGAAATCAGAAGTAGGCCATTTGGCCCCTACAGCCTAATCCATCATTCGATAAGATAAGTGATTAAGGTTGATCTGATTGGAACCATAAACCAATATTCTCGCTTCCTCCTGATAACATTTGAGATGCTTTTTCACTATATTTGAATTACTTGGGAAATACAGAGTAGAAATTCAAAATTTGCAAATGGTACCAAACTTGGAGGAGTGGTATAAAGTGAGGATGATATAAATTGCTTTCAATACCACAGGGATGGGCTGGCAGAATCAGGCAGGGCAAGTGGGGGATGGAATTTAATATCGAGAAGCTTGAGAGCATGCTCTTTGGAGATGGGATAGGAAGGGGCAATATAGATTTAATGTCATAGTTCGACAGAGTGCATATGGATAGAGGGAAAACTTGAGGGCATGTGTACACCATTTTTTAAATTATCATTTTATGGGATGTAGGCATCACTGACAATGTGCCTATCCATAACTACCCATGCAGAGATCATGGTGAGCTGCTTTCTTGAACTACCGAAGTCCATCTGAATGAGGTATAATTACTGTGCTATTAGGGAGGAAGTGTCAGGATTTTAATCCCATTAATGTGCAAGAATGGTAATATAATTCCAAGTCAAGATAATGTGTGGACTGGAGGCAACTTGCAGACGGTGATATTTTCACATATCTCTTGCACTTGTCTTTCTGGATGGTAGAGGTCATGGGTTTGTTGCTGCAGTGTATCTTAGGATGGCACACATTGCTGCCCTTGAGTATCAGTGGTGGGAAGGAGTAAATGTTTAAGTTAATAAATAGAGTGACAATTAAACAGATTGCTTTGTCCGAGTTGGTGTTGGCTTCTTGAGTGTTGGCACTTCTCTCATCCAGTCAGGCAGATAGTATTCCATCACAATATTGACATATGTCTTGCAGATGATAGACAGGGCTTTGGGAAGTCAGGAGGTGGGTTGTTCACCTCAGAATTTCTAGTCTCTGACCTGCTCTGTAGCCACATATGGCTGACTACATTCAGCTATTGAAAGGAGGATTCACCAATGGTAATGCCATTGAATGTTAAGGGGAGATGGTCAAATTCTCTGTTGTTGATTTTGGATATTGGTATTCTTGTGGTTTGAAGGTTGAATGTTGTCCAGCTCTTGCGATACATGGGCATGAACTGCTTCATCATCTGATGAGTTGCAAATAGAAATGAAATATTGTGCAATTATCAGTGAACCTCCTCATTTCTGCTCTTATGATGGAGGTTGGTCAATCATGAAACAGCTGAATGTAGCTGGGCCGAGGTAATCCCCAAGGAACTCCTGCAGGGATGTTCTGGTGCGGAAATGATTGGCCTCCAATAACCACAACCATTGTCCTTTGTTCTAGGTATGAATTCAACTGGTGGGAAGGTTTACCCCAGTTCCCAGTTTAATTTTTCTAGGACACCTTCATTAAGTCGAATGAAGTCAAGCACAGCAATTTTCACCTCACCTATGGATTCAGCTCATTTCTCTATGTTTGAACCAAGACTGTAAAGAATTTGGGAACCAAATGCATTTGGTTGAACCAACTCAGCATCCATGAGCATGTTATTGCTACATAGGTGTCACATGGTAGTGATATCGATGCTACCTTCCATTATTTTGCTGTTGATTGAGAGTAGACTGATGAAGAGGTACACGGATAGGGCATACCTGGGCAATTTCCAGTGTTGAAATTTTCCTGGAACAGCTTGGCTAGGTGTGCAACTAATTCTTAAACACAAACCTTCAGTACTATTGCCAGCGTGTTGTCAGAGTTCCTAGCTATTTCAAAATTCACTGTATTCAGTCATTGCTTTATGTTAAAATGCAATGAATTGAACTGGCTGAAGTCTGGCACTTACAATGCTAGATGTCAGCACAACAGACTAACATCTATTCTGCCAACATTTATAAGGTTACAGCATTTTGAACCAGACAATGACAGGCTGATATTTTAGTCATGATAATGAACAATTTATGATAATGAACAATTTATAAATGGAAATTATCTAAAGCTGGATGTAAAAAATTTGAAATGATGGGGCTCCGATACCTTTTTTGTTGGTAGGTTGTTATGCTGTGTGATTGTACTTGAAATGAAAGATACACAGGTCATTTCAGGGGACAATAAAGAGGCAAGAACATTGTTGCGGATATAGAGTGACATTTAGGCAAGACCAGGAAAGGATGGTGAAATAACTTCACAGAGGCAGTATTCTACCACCAAGGAAGGAGTGCGATGGAATACTCCCCACTGGCTTGGATGGTTACAGCTTCAACAACACTCAAGAATCTTGGGACCATCCAAGACAAAGCATCCCACTTTGGCAACCCATCTACAAGCATCCACTCCTTCCATCACAAATCTCAGTCACAACAGTGTGTACTATCTACAAGATGCACTATAGAAATTCACCAAAGATCCTGAGATAGCACCTTTCAAACCTGCAACCACTTCCATCCAGAAGGACAAGGGCAGCAGATACACCACCACCTGCAAATTCCTCTCTAAGCTACTCACCATCCTGACTTGGAAATATATCGCCGTTCCTTCACTGTCATTGGCTCAAACACCTGGAATTCTGAAGGGCATTATGGATCTACCTGCAGCAGTTCAAGAACGAAGCTCTTCCTCAAATGCAACTAGGGTTGGGTAATAAATACTGGCAACACCACATACCATGATGAGTGAAAAAAGTCCTAACCTTCAATGCAAAGATATGTCACGATAATCTCAGCAATGTTAGTTGAGAAATCTCTTCCTCCCATGTCCATTTAAAGTCCTAGAGTCATATAGCTGTACAACATGGAAACAGACCCTTCGGTCCAACTCATCCATGCTGACCAGATATCCTAAATAAATCTAATCCCCTTTGCCATCACTTGGCTCATATCCCTCTAGATACTTTCGTATTCATATACCCATCCAGATGTCTTTTAAGTGTTGCAATTGTACTGCCTCCACCATTCATCTGGCAACTCATTCCATACACGCACCAACCACTTCATGAAAAGTTGTCTCTTACGTCCCTTTTAAATCTTTCCCCTCTCACCTAACATCTATGCCCTCTAGTTTTGGACTCACCCACTCTGGGAATAAACCTTAGCTATTCACCTTATCCATGCCCCTCATGATTTTATAAACCTCTATAAGGTCACCACTCAGCCTCTGACACTCCAGGGAAAACAGCCCCAGCCTATTCAGCCTCTCCCTATAGCTCAAACCCTCCAACCCTGGCAACATGCTTGTAAATCTTTTCTGAACCCTTTCAAGTTTCACATCATCCTTCCAAGAGCAGGGAGATGAGAATTGCACGCAGTGTTCCAAAAGTTGTCGAATTAATATCCTGTACAGCCGCAACACAATGTCCTAACTCCTATACTCAATGCACTGACCAATAAAGGCAAGCATACCAAATGCCTTCTTCACTATCCTATCTACCTGCTACTCTACTTTCAAGCAACTATGAACTTCCACTCCAAGGTCTCTTTGTTCAGTAACACTCCTTAGGACTTTACCATTAAGTGTATAAGTCCTGCCCTGACTTGCCTTTCCAAAATGCAGCATCATACATTTATCTAAATTAAACTCTATCTGCCACTCCTCGGCCCATTGGCCCATCTGATCAAGATCCTGTTGTATTCTGAGGTAACCTTCTTCGCTGTCCACTCCACCTCCAATTTTAGTGTCATCTACAAACTTACTAACCATATCTTTTATGTTCACATCCAAATCATTTACATAAAAGATGAAAAGCAGTCTACCCAGCACCAATCCTTGTGGCACACCACTGGTCAGAGGCCCCCAGTCTGAAAAGCGTCAACCACCACCCTCTGTCACTGACCTTGGAGCCAGTTCTACATCCAAATGGTTAGTTCTCCCGGTATTCCATGTAATCTAATGCTGCTAACCAGTCTACCATGAGGAACCTTGTCGAATGCCTTACTGAAGTCCATACGCATCACGCCCATTTCTTGGTCTTTCTGAATAAGACTATTTATTATTTCGTAAAGTACTTCAGTCAGAATCACTAAAGTTGATTTAATGCTTAATGAGGTTAGATTAGATTCCCTACAGTGTGGAAACAGGCCCTTTGGCCCAACCAGTCCACACCGACCCTCTGAAGAGTAACCCACCCAGACACAGGTTGTCTCTTTGATCATTTAATGGATGATAATTTGATTACTAGGTTTGTCCTTAATATAGGTAAAAACAATGACTCCACATGCTGGAAACCAGATTCTGGATCAATGGTGCTGGAAGAGCACAGCAATTCAGGCAGCATCCGAAAAGCTTCGAAATCATAGCATAGGTTGAATAAAAGAATACAATTATAAAGATTGGTGGCATTTCAGCAGATAAGAAAAGAACTAATAATAATTAAATCATTAATAAAGAGGAGGAAATTAAGACACAAGAGAAAGCTAGCTAGATATATAAAACTATGAGCTTCTGACTTAAGAAAAGTTAACAAAGTGAGCAATTGTTCACTAGAAGATGAGTCTGGAGAATTAGTAATGGAAAATAAGAAGGTGACAGATCAGGTTGTAAGTTTGCTCACTGAGCTGGTAGGTTTGTTCTCAGATGTTTCATCACCATGCTAGGTAACATCATCAGTGAGTCTCCATTGAAGCGCTGGTGTTCTGCCCCGCTTTCTACTTGTGTGTCTTGGTCGGTTGTGGTGGATGATACCATTTCAGGTTCTTTCTCTGAGAGGTTGCTAAAGGGGGTCCAAATTGATGTATTTATTGCTGGAGTTCCGGTTTGAATGCCAGGCCTCTAGGAATTCCCATGTCTGTCTCTGTTTGGCCTGTCCTAAGATAGATATGTTGTTCCAGTTGAAGTGGTGTCCTTTTTCATCTGGGTGTAAGGATACTAGTGATAGTGGGTCATATCTTTTGGTGGCTAGTTGGTATTTGTGTATCCTGGTGGCTAGTTTCCTGCCCGTCTGACCGATGTAGTGTTTTTTACAGTCCTTGTAGGGTATTTTGTATATGACATTCGTTTTGCAGGTTGTTGGTAAAGGGCTCTACTAGTGATAGTTGGTATTTGTGTATCCTTGTGGCTAGTTGTGTATTGTGTGGCTAGTTTCCTGCCCGTCTGACCGATGTAGTGTTTTTTACAGTCCTTGTAGGGTATTTTGTATATGACATTCGTTTTGCAGGTTGTTGGTAAAGGGCTCTTTAGGTTCATTAGTAGTTGTTTCAGTCTGTTTGTAGGTTTGTGGGCTACCATGATGCCAAAGAGTTGTATTGGTCTGCTAGTCATCCCCGAGATATCTTTGATGTATGGTAGTGTGGCTAGAGTTTCTGGGCATGTTTTGTCTACTTATTTGGGTTTGTTGTTTAAGATGGTGGATCTCAAAGATGACAGATAAATTGAACAGGTATTGTGCATTAGTCTTCATTGTATAGGGTAGAAGTAACATCGCAAAAGAAATATAAATCAGGATGTGGAGGAGAGGGAGGAACGCAGGAAAATTACAATCATCAGGAAGGTGGTACTGAGCAAACTGTTGGAGCTGCAGCGAACACGTCCCCAGATGCTGACAGACTTCATCGTATGGTCTTAAAAGAAGTGATCCACAAACTACTTATTGTGTCAGTTTTAATTTCCAAAATTACCTCAACTTGAGGAAAGCTCCATTTGATTGGAAAATACTGATGCAACTTTTTTATTCAATAAGGGAGTGAGAGAGACAGAAAGAGGAAACCATGTTTGTCATAGAGAAGGCAAAAGAGATTGTTATTAAAGATGTTATAACAGGACACTTGGAAAAATTCAAAGTAATCGGGCAGAGTCAACACGACTTTGTAAAAGGGAAATCATGTTTAACTAATTTATTAGAGTGCTTTGAAGCTACAACATGTCCATAACAGGAGACATTGAGGTTGCCTTCTACTGACGTTTCAGAAAGCATTCAATAAGGTGCCACATAAAAGATCATTGTGGAGATAATGCTCATTATATAGGCTAGGTAACATTTTGGTATGGACAGGAGTTTAGCTAGCTCACAGGAAATATAGAGTAGCTATAAATAAATCTTTTTCTGGTTAGCAAGATATACCAAGTGGTGTGCCATAGGGGTCAGTCATTTTACAATTTATAGAAATGACTGGGGTGTAGGGATCTTGGGAATAGTTGTTAAGTTTGCTGATGCCACAAAGCTAAGTAGGAAAGTCAGTTGTGAAGAGGACAAGGGGATGCAGGAAAATTTAAGTGTGTGGGAAAAGATGCAGCATATGGAGTATAATGTGGAAAAATGTGAAATTGTCCCTTTTGTCAGAAAATAAAAAAGAAACAATCATCTAAATGGTGAAAGTCTGCAGAGCTCTGAGTGCAGGAATATTGTGATGTCCCAGCACATGAATTGCAAAAGTGAGTAGGCCCGTGAAGCAAGTAATCAGAAAATCAATTAGAATGTTGCTGTTTATTGTGAGGTAAACAAACTGGAAGCTGGAAGAACACAGCAAGCTAGGCAGCATCAGGAGGTGGAGAAGTCAACGTTTCGGGTGTAACCCTTCTTCAGGTTTTCCGGCCTCCTGCTTGTCTACCTTGGATTCCAGCATCTGCAGTTTTTGTCTCTGACATTGTTCACTGTGAGAGCAATTAAATACAGAAGTAAGGAGATATGCTTCAAATATACAACACAATGTGAAACCACAACTAGAGTACTGTGTACAGTGGCAGTTCCCAAACTTTTCAGTATCGGACACATTTCAATGAGACAAACATCAATGAGACTCTGGGGTGCACAGGAGGTTCAATAGGTTGACTCTGGAACTGAGAGGGTTGGCCTTTGAAGAGAGATTGAGTAGACTTTGACTATACTCATTGGAATTTAGAAGATGGGGGAGGGGGGAATCTTATAGAAACATATAAAATTATGAATTGAACAGATAAAATAGGGAGGTTATTTCTACTGGTGGGTGAAACTAGAACTAGGGAGCATTGCCTCAAAGTAAGGAGGATTTGAGGAGGAACATCTTCACCCAAAGGGTTCTGAATCTGTAGAATGCCCTGTCCAGTGAAGCAGCTATTCTTAAGGCAAAAGTAGATTTTTGACCAGTGAAGGATTTAAGGGTTCTGGTGAGCAGGTGGTAAGTGGAGTTGAGTCCAAGAAGAGATCAGCCATGATTTTATTGAATTGCATAACATGCTTGAGGGGGTAGATGGCCTACTCCTGCTCCTATTTTCTCATGTCCTTACATTCTAAACAATTCCACGACACACCCACATTTTTCAACTGAATTGATTACTCATAAACATCACATTTACTTGCATTTACAAGGCTACAGCCTTCCTAGAAAGATTTGCAACATAATGCATACAGCAAGCTAAAGAAGGATCAAAAGTATTAATGTTTCAAATCCACCAGGAAAAAATACACTGTCTTTGACTACAAGCATTGATGTATTTTCAAAATCTGCTTAACTCAACAATGTCTGACTAATCATGAACAATGGATCAGAACAAAGTGCACTGTAGAGTAAATTACAGTTCACCAGGTTAGTGAGAAAACTGGACCTGCCAGTGTGAGCAATATCTGAAGTCTGTGCATGTCTGATTCTGGAGGTGACCCAACATGTGCAGTCCAAAGAGGGGCCTGGTGTCAACAGAGGCTGCCTTCAATAATAGACTCTGAGGTTCTGAAAGAGATCAGAGGTGTAGACACAGCCTCAACACGCAGGTGAAGCAGCACTGCTTCCCAAAAACTTGGCCGCACATTTCTCACCTTATTATTTTGCATAATTCAAAACCACTGAACAGTATTGTTCTCCTTATTTAAGGAAAGGTGTACATGTGTTGGAAGCAGTCTACAAAAAGTTTCCTTGGAATGCGTGGGTTGTCTTATGAGAACTAGCTTGATAGGCTAGGGTAGTATTCACTTGAATTTAACTTATTGAAACATATAAGGTCCTGAGGAGTCTCAGTAAGATGCATGTGGAAAGGAAGCTTCTATTTCTGGGGCAATCTGCAAATAGGGAGTCACCACTTAAAAACCAACCCAGAGATGTGGAAAAGCATTTTCTCACAGCGGGTCATGATTCTTTGGAATTTACTTCTTCAAAAGGCAATAGAAGCACAATCTTTGAATATTTTTAAGGCAGATGCTGATAAATTTTTGATAAGAGGGTGAAAGGGGTGAAAAATTATCATGGGCAGGCAGGAATGTCAAGTGACCGGATCAGCTATGATCTCATTGAATGGTGGAACAGGCTCAAGAGACCAAATGATCTACTCCTGTTCCTAAGAACTTCTTCCTCTCTTAGATTTACATCTTGTGAAATTCTAATTAACTTTGCAAAATAATTTTACTAAATTTTGTGTTTTTCATTGTGTTTTTGATTATAGAACAAAAACGAGGCTTTCACTTTCATGTGAAAATTAAAAATAATGCCAAGAAAGTGCTACTTTATTTTATTTCCTTATTCCATTTTGTAAAATATTACCAGGAAATATTTGGTGTAGTTCTGCAATTGCAATGTTCAGTTTAGGTCATAGTGCTAGTTTTACATTGAAAGCATCCATCAGCTCTTTAAACCCAAACAAAAACCAAATAATAATTGCAGCATCTTTGGAAGCAGAGTGTAAGGAATGTGTTACCAAAAATAATACTTCTTTGACAGTCTTAGCTATTTGCGTTTGCTTATTCTGTTTTATTTCCTTCCACATCCTGACTGAGATGAGATTTTACATTATGCAACAGTTTTCCATTAAACAGTTTACAAGTCATTTGACTTTGTAACTCTCGATTAAAGTATTTACTGTTTCTCAACATCCTCCCATTTATTTGCCTCTGTCAGCTTGGTTAATTATTTAAGTACCTTTCATTTCTGGTGAATGGGTATACTCAACATACATTTTTCTATTCCAAAGTTTTATAGACTGGCTCTGTATTTTAAACACTTCTGGTTTTGTTTCAAGTTAGCTTGGTTGATTGTACTCTTGGAGTCACAACTTTGTAAATTTATGTCTATTGCAAGACTCCCGAAAATAATCTGTACACGCTAAAAGAGCAGTTTTGCTGGAAATACCATTCTTAAATGAGGAATTAAATTAAAGAAATGTACACATTTGATGGTTCAAGTCGTCCTTGAATATGTCATGGAACTGAGGCCTACAGAAATGTCAAAGTAATGTTGCTGAGGAAAAGAAATCCGAAGTTTTCAGACAACTAAAGGAGGATGGTAGTGTGAAGTGTAGGAAATGAGTAATAGGTTTGTGTTAGAAGAACATAAAAACATGAAAATAAGAAATAGGAACTGGAGTGGTGTGCCATTCAATATGGTCATTGACTTTAACTGCACTTTCCTGCACACTCCCCATACCCCTCGGTTCCCTGAGAGAGTGTAAGGGCAGATAATGAATCGGACAGGATCGGCGGTCTGAAGTGGATTTATTTTAATGCACGAAGTATAACAGATAAGGTAAATGAGCTTAGAACATGAATTCGTACATGGGAATACAATGCAGAAGCCATTGCCAAAACTTGTTTGAGAGAAGAGCAGGAATGACAGTTCAACATTCCAGGCTTTAGATATTTCAGGCATGATAGAGAAGGGTGGGGAGTTGAATTACTGACTAAGGAGAATATCCAACTGCATGAAGGGAAGACATCTTGGAGGGCGTACCTAGTGAGCCTGTATGGGTAGAACTCGGTTGTAAGAAAGCTGTAATCACTGTGATGGGGTTATACTATAAACCTCACAATAGCCGGCAGGAATTAAAGGAACAGATATGTAAGCAGATGATGGAAAGATGTAAAAACAACAGGTTTGTGGTAGTCAGTGATTTTAATTACCCCAATATTTGCTGGGGCTCCGCTAGTGTTGGGGTGTAAGTGGCAAAGAATTTGTTAGGTGTATCCAGGAGGACTTTTTAAAAGAATATATAGATAGTCCAACTAGGGGGGATGGGCTGTTTTAGATCATGCATTGGCAAATGATTCGAGCAAAGTTATTTACGTTTCAGTGGGGCAGCATTTTTGGAATAGTGATCATTATTCCATAAGTTTTCAAATAGTTATGGAAAAGGATAGGACTGGTCTTCAGATGAAAGTGCTAAATTAAGGGAAGGTTAATTATGATGGTATTAAGCAGGAACTGGAAAAATGGATTTGCGGCAGCTGAATGAAGGTAAATCCACATCTCACATGGAATCTTTTAAAAGACATTTGATCAGAGTTCAGGACCTATGAGGATGAAAGCTAAGGATGACAAGATTCGGGAACCTTGGATAACGAGAGATTTTGTAAGTTTAGTTAAAAAGAGAAAGGAAGCATATATAAAGTTAAGGGAACAGAAATCAATCAAGGCCCTTGAGGGCTTGAAAGAAAGCAGAAAATAACTTTAAAAAGAAACTGTGAGGAATGTCCTCGGCAAGTAGGATTAAGGAGAATCCCACGGCATTTTATATGTATATAAGGAGTAAGAGGATAACTAGAGAAAGAATGGATTCACTCAAGGACAAGGAAGGAATTTATGTATGGAGCCAAAGGAAGTGGGTGATGTCCTTAATGAATGCTTTGCATTGGTATTCATCAAGAAGAAAATTATGGATGATGTTACGTTTAGAGAAGGGTTTGTTGATACTCTAAGGCATATGAATATTAAGAAGGAGAAGGTAGTCTGGGTGACTTAAAAAACATTAAGGTATGTAAGTCCTTACAGCTTGATGGCATCTATTCCATAACACTGAAAGACAGAGATATTTGTATCCTCTTTTGCCACAGCCAAGATACTAGAAGGCTGGAGAATATCTAATGTTGTTCCTTTGTTCAAGAAGAGCAACAGAGATAATCCATATAATTATAGGCTAGTGAGCCTTCCATCAGTGGTAGGAAAATTATTGGAGAAAATTCTTACGGTCAGGATTTATTTATATTTGGAAAAGAATGGAGTTATTAGGGTTAGGCAGCATAGCTTTATGCAGAGGAGGTCTTGCCTCACAAACTTGATTGAATGTAATTGAGAAAGGTGTTTGATGAGGATAGGGCAGTGGATGTTGTTTACATGGACTTTACAAAAGCATTTGAAAAGTTTCCTCATGGTAGGCTGGCCTAGAAGATCAAATTTCATGGAATCCATGGTGAGTTGACAAGTTGGATGCAAAATTTGCTGGGTCATAGAAGATAGAAGGTAGCTGTGGACGGGTGTTTTTCTGATGAGAGGTGTGTTACCAGTGGTGTTCCACAAGGATTAGTGCTGGGATACCTATTGTTTGTAACATATATCAAGGATTTGGATGAAAAATGTCAGTGGTCTGATTAATAAGCCTGCAGATGACATAGGAACAACAGGATATAGATCAGTTGGGAAAATGGGTGGAGAAATGGCAGATGGAGTTTAATCCGGACAAGTTGCAATGAAGCATTTGGGAAGTCAAATGCAAGAGGAAAGTATACTGTAAATTGCCAGACCCATAGGAGCATTGATGTGCAGAGGGATCTTGGGGTCTAAGTCCATAGCTCCCTGAAAGTGGCAACACAATTGGATAAGGCATTAGGCATGCTTACTGTACTCAGTTAGGGTATTGAGTTCTAAAGTTGGCAAATCATGTCACAACTGTATAAGACTTTAGTGAGGCCACACTTAGAGTATTGTGTACAATTCTGGACACTGCTTTAGATTAGATTAGATTCCCTACAGTGTGGAAACAGGCCCTTCAGCCCAACCAGCCCACACCGACCCTCCGAAGAGTAGCCCACCCAGACCCATTTCTCTAACACTATGGGCAATTTAGCATGGCCAATTCACCTGACCTACACATCTTTGGAGGAAACTGGAGCACCCAGAGGAAACCCACGCAGACACGGGGAGAATATGCAAACTTGCCCGAGGCTAGAATTGAACCTGGGACCCTGGTGCTGTGAGGTAGCAGTGGAGGCTTTGCAGAAGAGGTTCACCAGGGTGTGGCCTGGATTGGAGTGGATTAGGTATAAGGAGATTGTTTAATACTAGATTATTTTCATGAGAGCATTGGAGGTTGAGGGGCAATCTGAGGGTTAACCTTGTCCATGACGACCAGGTTTATTAAACATGATTTGTTCCATGTGAAGCACAAGAATGTTTTTGAGAGGTGTTAATAAAGCTTCCCTCAACTGCTTCAAAGACAAGTGATTGAGTCTACTTAGGTTACCATATGTCAAGACATCATGGCTTTTCTGTAACCCAACCTGCCGAATTTTCAGTTTTAAAAATGTATCTACTTTTTAAATATCTTATTTCTAGGGCAGTGTTCTGCAAGTTACTGTTAATCATTCTCCAAAGGTGTACAAGTGCTGCCAAGCGAAGGAGTATACTTTTATAAGGCTTAAATGTGCACCTATTGTAAAGGGTCATATGTCTTACCAGTGAACTGCTTGAAGCTTCCCTGCTGTGTAAATAAGGCCTTTATATAACATTGGCACAAATCCCACATATTTCTTTACAGGAACGACAAGACAGGACAAAAGATGGCGAAAAATATTTCGAAAACATTGATACTTTAGTGGTTGATACCGGATTGTGATTTTTTTTTCCTCCCTTTGTCTTAAAAATGAACTATCAATCTTATTGGTTTAGCTTATATCACGCTACTTCAGATCTTGGCAGCTTCACTTCCATGATTATAGGATATATCGGGCAACTCTTGAGATTCGTATTTGATGGCACCAACAGTTTCATAATTTTGTCTTCAGCTAACAATAAACTAATGCCAATAATTGCAGCATTTCAAATGACATATATTTCTGTGTATCATTAATTTTGTTTTTTTAAATTCCCCTTTTCTGATTTCTCTCCTAAATAGATTTTGCTAGTTGTAGGCATTGTGCGGTGTACCACACCAATTGTTGGTATTTGATTATGGGAACATGACCACTCAGTCTAATCCTAGCCCCTGCTGATGGCTTGCATGCTCACTTCTTTACCACAGACTGAATTGAATAGTAATCAGAAGTGTGGTTTATTTTTCTTTCCTCTAGCCCAATATCATGGCGATTAATTACCTTCACCTCTGAAACTGAGGTTTGTGAGCTCATCACAGATCAACATTTTTCTGTTCAATATGATTCAATTTCAATGTAGGCTGAAGAAGCTTGAAAACCAATAAGTCCCTCGGTAAAGATCATAAAATCATAGAATGTACTGCACAGAAAGGACATTTGGCCCATTGTGCCTTTATTGGCTGTTTGAGAGAGCAATTCAGTTAAGTCCAACACCCCTGCCTTTTCTACTAAACACTGCAATTGTTTTTCCATTTATTAGTGTATTTATCCAATTTCCATTTGTAGATTTCTAGTGAATTCTCTTCCAAAACATTTTCAGACAAAGCATTCATTTATATCATGAAAACTCTTTGTGCAATGTTTTCTTATCTCATGTTGCCTTTGATTCTTCTGCAAATTACCTTGAGTAATTATTTCTTACTTACTGACCTTCTTGCCACTGAAACGTTTTTCCTTTTTTAAATTTTTTTCAATCAGCTTTTTCTTATTTACTTTATCAAGGCATTTCATGATTTTTGCAAACCTTTTTTAATTTTGCAAATCTCTGCTCTAATACAAACAACTACAGTTTCTCTACTCTCCCTGAATCTAACTGGCCCCACTACTAACTTTTCTCTGCATCCTTTCTAAAGTGCCCATAATTGAGTGCAATATTCCACCTAGAGTCAAACCTGTTAGTTATTGCTTGGTATTGTACTCTAAGCCTCTGTTTTTAAAGCCAAGGATATAGTATACTTCATTAACGGCATTCTTAACATGTCCTGTCACTTTCAAAGAATTGGATATGAATATCCCCAAGGCTTTCTGTTCCGACACAATTTTTATGCTCATGGTGTTCACTTATTTTGCCTCTCTTTGAATTTTTTACTAAAATAAATGCTTCACTCTTCTCTATGTTAAATTTAATCTCCCATGGGTCTGCCCATTTCACCAGCCTATAACAAACACAGAAATTGCCTGAGAAACTCAGCACGTGCTGCCACGCCTGTGGAAAGAAAGCAGAGTTAACGTTTTGAGTCTGGTGACTCTTTATCAGAATTCCAGCAGTCTTTATCCTCCCGAAGTCTGTTTCCATCCTCTGAATTGGTCATGATGTTTTCAGGTTTTGTTGTCAGTTCCAAACTTTGCATGTTGCCTTGCATATCCAAGTGCAGCCGTTTGATACGTATCGAAAAGAGCAATGGTGTGAAGGCCAATCCCTGGGAGCATCATTCCTCCTGAGCCTCTCAGGAGCCGCTCAGAAATTCTATATGTGCTAATGCATGAAGCTCTGGTTCTCAAAGCCACCGGAGCGCAAGGACATTGGAGGTCTGCACTGCAGTAACAACAACTACAGGGACCTTAGGAGGCAGCATTCAGCTTCTGGTCTGAAAAACAACTGCTCACCTCTACCCGCCATGTTCCACAGCCAACTTCAGTTACTGCCCCTTTAATATCATGGGCTTAAATTTTGCAAATAAATTTAAAATGTGTTACCCATGTGCAAGTTGTAATTTATGTTTAATCCAGAGTATGGTAGGGCTTGGGAGGAATGAAAATACTCATGTGACCTGTTCTGAGTTCAGCCTGACAACAAGTTTTCTGACTTGGCTGTTGAAGGAGTAGCCAGGTTATTTAACTAGGAAGATGGTGTGAGCTGTCTGAAGGTAAGTAGTTCCCATGTGTTGCTTTTTGCAAGGTGCTGTTGTATATGCCACTCACCCACCTACTTAATGATTGGGAACAGCTCCAGGGTAGGCTGAAAGCTGGTGGACTGGATACCTTTGTATTTTAGATGTCCCTCTAGAGGATACCAGAAGTCTCAAACCCAAAGACTCTCACAGTCTCCCATGTCTGATTTTGCAAACAGTTATATTTCAGGCTATCTATTTGATTCCCAGATAAAATGTAATTGAGGATCTAGAATATTTCTACCTGGAAACAAAATCCATATGATTCATATCACCATGGCAATAGACTGTGAGAGGGAAAGACGTTGTAGCATCATATAATTGGATTTTTCTTAAGATACCCTCAACTTCCCAGAGAGGACTCTCTGCAAGAACCTGGGAGGGAGACAGAGGGATGGAAATGGCCAGTTTCTACAATTCATTAAGCAGAGAGCAGGCAGGAGTTCACACTTGGATTGAAGAGACAAAGTTTGTCAGAATTAAAGATTCATTGATCTTTAGATACTAGGAGGAATCTGCAGGGAAATACTGACAGTTTGGGGATCAGATTATCTGGCTGGAAAAGAGAAAAGAGCTGAAAATAACTGTGTACTGGGTTGTAGAGAATGAATTGCGCACTTAAGGGGTAGAGTAAGTATAACCACGGTGAGAGTAATTTTGTTGGTTTAAGAGTTAAATGGGGATCTTTTATGTGATGTAGAGTACATAAGTTACCTACAGAAATGTATTTTGACAATGTTGCTTTTAGTTTCTTTATTACAGTTAATGTCTTAAAACTTGGAAATCTCATGTGATGTTTTCAGGCAGTGACTGGAGATTTTCATATAGTTATAAACATTAACAACCTTTTTGGGAATTGTAATAAATGCGATATTTTATTGTAAAACACCTTTTGAAAGTCTGTATATATAAAACACTTTACCACAATTGTCAAATATGTCTATGATAACAGGTTATGCAGAAGCTCAACTGCTGGGTATAAAAGCTTGAGTAACAGTTGGCAACTATTTGCTAGCTCTATTATGCAGATCGTGCCCTCACATCTTTTATAGTCATTCTGCACTTTTAAATCTCAATTCTAAGTCTGTCATAATCACTAACAATGTTCTTTTTGCAATAGATTTAAGAGTTGCTTCATATATTAGAATATAAGGTGAGAGCGATGGTTCGTTTGGGGGCCATCAAGAACACATTGTCATTTGTGGCTTAGATACACAAAGCACATTAAGGATTGGAAGAACATTAGTGAGAGAACAATCTAGGAGAATAGGTAGGTTTTCTGTGGTCACAGATATAAATCCATGATGATGTGTTGTCTCCTTGGTACCATCATCAAGGATGTCACTGAGTGGTTACGAAGCAGTCTGATGGGAGTGGATGAATAACCAGCTTCACATTGGTGCCAATAAAGCAGGCAGAAGAAGGGGGTGATCCTACAGTCAGTATTTAGAGACTTATTTAGGAAATTAGCAAGCATGAGCTCAAAAGTAGTCATCTCCTTGTAGCACACACACATAAGTATAGAAACAGGATAAAGCAGCTGAATGAGTAGCTGGAAAGATAGTAGTGAGCAAATGGAGAATTGTAAATGTTGCACCCTTGTTTAAAAAAGATAAGCTCAGCAACTACAGGCCTGTCAGTTTAACTTTGGTGGTGGAGAAATTTCTAAAATTTATAACTTGGGGAAAAAAGTTAATAATTACTAACTTTTGCCCATTCCCTTAAGCAACTTATTGGGACAGCCTTGAATAATGCATGTCCAGATCCGAGATCGATTGCATTCCTACAACACCCTGGACTGGTTGCACTGGATCCAAGGGCTGGCCATGACTCACCCACCCTGAGCGACTGACTTACTGTCCCCAAGTCCCCGGACCGAGATTGGACTCCACCCAAAGACTTACTGGGAGGCCCTGACTGAAGAGTGTCTCCCTTGACTTGACTGAGGACTGCTCTGTTGGACTTTGTGATCTGACCATCAGCGGATGCACATACAAACCGTTTGGCACAGACATAGAGTCATAGATATGTACAGCATGGAAACAGACCCTTTGGTCCAACCTGTCCATGCCGACCAGATATCCCAACCCAATCTAGTCCCACCTACCAGCGCCCGGCCCATTTCCCTCCAAACCCTTCCTATTCATATACCCATCCAAATGCCTCTTAAATGTTGCAATTGTACCAGCCTCCACCACATCCTCTGGCAGCTCATTCCATACACGTACCATCCTCTGCGTGAAAAGGTTGCCCCTTAGATCTCTTTTACATCTCTCCCCTGTCACCCTAAACCTATGCCCTCTAGTTCTGGACTCTCCGATCCCAGGGAAAAGACTTTGCCTATTTATCCTACTCCTGTACTCAATACTCTGACCAATAAAGGAAAGCATACCAAACGCCTTCTTCACTATTCTATCTACCTGCGACTCCACTTTCAAGGAGCTATGAACCTGTACTCCAAGGTCTCTTCGTTCAGCAACACTCCCTAAAACCTTACCTTTAAGTGTATAAGTCTTAACTTGGATGTTAAGCAGACTCAGGCCTGGTTAGTACTTGGATGGGAGACTGCCTGGGAATACCAGGTGCAGTAGGCTTTTTCCACCAGCAGTGGCTGCTCACGTCACCCCTCTGCACTTGTCTTTTTGTTCAGCAACACTCCCTAGGATGTTACCATTAAGTGCATAAGTCTTGCTAAGATTTGCTTTCCCAAAATGCAGCACCTCACATTTATCTGAATTAAACTCCATTTGCCACTTCCCAGCCAATTGGCCCACCTGATCCAGATCCTGTTGTAATCTGAGGTAACCCTCTTCGCTGTCATTGCAGCAGTGAGATTTATGTAACATTGTGAGGTCCAGAAACATGTCTACCTCTGCAACTGATCATTTCTGACAATTATGACAAGCATTCTTTTTTTTTGTCTGCACTAAACAAGGAGGCAAGATGGAGGTGATCTGAGCCCTTAAGCTCTGGCTGAGGAGGCAACGCAGGGATGCTGAGAGTACTAAGGCAGCACAAAGAGAGTGACTGCTAAGAGAGGGGAGCAAAGAGCCCTGAGCCCTGGTGAAAATCATGTGCTTGGTGCCTGTTCCTGTATGCAGATTATCCTTGCAGTAATATTCCAATAAAAGGGAACAGTGCGGTCCAAAGTTCAACACTGAAATGTAGAGGCATACTCTAAGTGGACTGGAGATGTGCTATTGTGATATGACAAAGCTGGTATATATTAGATACCAATGTCTGTGGATTTGGGGTGCATGCAGCCACTGTCCAGAGAGTGGTAGGAGGATTTGAGCTATAGAGAGAGGCTGAATAGGCTGGGGTTATTTTCCCTGGAGCATCAGAGGCTGAGGGGTGGCCTTATAGAGATTTATAAAATCATGAGGGGCTTGGGTAAGATAAATAGACAAGGTCTATTCCCTGGGTTGAGTAAGTTCAGACTAGAGGGCATTGGTTTAGGGTGAGAGAGGAAAGATATAACAGGGACCTAAGGGATAATTTTTTCACACAGAGGATGGTGTGCGCATGGAATGAGCTGCCAGAGGAAGTGGTGAAGGCCGGTACAATTACAGCATTTAAAAGGCATCTGGATGGGTACATGAATAGGAAGGGCCAAGTGCTGGCAAATAGAACTAGATTAGGTTAGGATATCTATTCGGCATGGACGAGTTGGATTGAAGGTTCTGTTTCCATGCTGTATACCTCTATGACTCTATGACGGTGACTGCTGTCCAAGATGGAGCAATGGATGAGCAAATGGTGAGCTGAAGTAATCAGATAACCATTCTGACACTCACATTGGGAATCTTGGCAGAATGTTTCCATCTGGTGAGTGAGAGAATGGGAAACTGAATATTAATGAAGTAAGATTAGGTAATGATGAGGGCGATAATGAGTGGTAATCCATAGAAATATCCTTCCAGCTGTTCACAAGTTCACAAGACCATCTAACACTTGATTGTAAAATGACATTTCTGATCTGGCTCAAAATGATTCCAGTGAACATCTCAGCTGATTTTCCCAACATTCTCATCAGGGGCCATGTCTCTCTGGGGCTGGGAAGATTCCACCCATAAATATAAATTCATGACTTGCAAGCTGAAAGCAAGCACAGAGTAGCTATGAGATGACTAATGAGATGAGAAATAAGAGGTATCAAGTACAATGCATCTGGGGTGCTTTGTTGTTGCATCTGTCAGAAATGTTGTCCTGTACCAATGATTGCAATTATTGTTGATACTGGACAAGTCATTTAAAAAAAAAACCCAGATCTCACAAACAGCAAATACATCCATTGCTTACACCACTCATCATTTTTAAAATCTCGATTCTATATACTTAACACCTTTTCTCCAATGAGAACAATTTCAGCTCATCAAGTATAAATGGAAGTCTTTTATCCTGAAATCATTCCTTTCGATTTTCTCTGAATCATCTCCAAAAGATCAATGTTCTTTTAAACTCCTGAGTTATGTACCCATTATTAATCAATGATTAATTTTCAAAGTACCAAGTTCTGTTTTTTAACTTTGCCGTACTTCTTTTAGTAGTATAAACCATAAATAAAAATCAGTGAATTTTGAAATCTTAACAAGATGAGAGAATAAAATTCAGGTGAAAATTACATGTGCGTGAACTTTGTTTAACAATTTTGTTTTTTTGATACTAGCAAGTACTAGCACTTACAAGGTATCACTTACAAAGTATCACTTTTTGAGTGTACAGACATCTGAGCATGCATTGTACTTGGGGTATGTTCAATACATAAAGAATCTATGTTTAGTTTTAGCTATGCGTAACACTGAAGGAAAAATGACAAGATATTTCCGTCTGAATGAAGAAGTCCATCAAAGGTCCATCTTCTCAATCTTGTCAGACACTGTACGATGAGAAGGACATTGGGAAATGGGAACATTGAAATGGTGACAATAAAAACAGTCGATTGTAACTTTCAACAGGAAATCAGTCAGAATGTATCCCGATCCCATGCAGGTTTCTTTGTTGGAGACCTGGATCTAATTTGTTTGGAACTAGTCAGCTACTTGCCCATTCCAAATGTAAAATGGTAGCTGACTGGCACAGAGAGCTAAACATTACTCCTTTGCTACCATTAACACTCCACTTGTCTTTTGCTTGATGCACCCTCACCAACAACATAAACACAACTACTCAGTTTTATAAGTTCAATGATTACAGCTTCAGATAGTGGCAGTATGTCTAAATATCCATGATATAACAACATAGTGGAAATGACAATGGCTTCCTTAAGTGGTACATTAATGAGTTGTTGGTGGCAGGAGTGTTATTCAGCAGTCTTTCTCCCGAGATAGTATTCTTGAAGCTGTGCTCATTCAGGCAAGCATGGCCAAGAGAGTATTCCATCACACCCTGAACTTGCGGCTTGAAGTTGGTGGAAGGTTTTTTAAAGGAGTCAAAGTTGTTCACTGCAGAACGACCAGCTTTCAGCTGAATATTGTTGCTGCCGTGTTTATGAGTCCAGTTAACTTACTGGTCAATTAGTGACTGCTAGTCGAACTACCAACGTAACAAAACACCGTGCAATTATCCGTAAACATTCCCACTTCCAACCTGACTGTGTTAAAGAAGGTTATCTCATACTGAGAGTGGAAATCCTATGGGAGTGAATTCTCAAGTTGCTTGACGGGGGACATTCTCAAACAGTTTCCCGTGGGCCTGACACCCCCAGTCACCAAAAAAAACGTGCAGTTCAGCGCCAGAGTGTGTGGGCTTGAAAGCTGCTGAAGAGTGTAACGGGCTGTGTAAGCCAACAGGGGCCGCTGCGAGAGACACAGTGGCCGGGGAGAGGCGCTGCTCCCCACGGTATAACGGGACGGTGAAGGAAACCTAGTGCAGTGAGAGCAGGGGAGGGTGAGGGGGAAGGAGAGAGAGCGGCAGAGAGTCACTGTGGGACGTGGTGTGTGTATACATTAGGACAATCCGGAGCGTGGAGTGAGCGCAGTGAGGCGAGGATGTACGAGGAGAACCTGACTTTGCACAGACCCCGCTATGGATGTGAGTAATCTTGTTCCAAGCTCTGAGAATGGGGAGGCGCTGGCACCCTGCAACCCCGCGCTACTTTATATCCACAACACGCGACTCCCGAGCAGTCTGCAACAACTTTTGCCACAGAAATTGATACAAAGATGCAAACGACATTTAAAGCAGTCTGCTCTATCCTGGAAGGGTCATTCCAATTCTGTGGCGTTAAGCTAACCGCGCTCTGTGTCTGGAATATTGATTTTTTTTATTTTAAGCTTTTTTGTGTGTGCGGCTTCACAAGAGGACGTGTCTTTAGATTTCCGGTTTCCTCTCGAAATTACTTTTTTTTTCGCGTGTCTCGCATCTTTGCTTCGTTGAATCTGAAACGTGTCCCTTCACTCCCTTAAGGATTTTTTTTTTTAAAAATTCAATTGCAATTTTAAAACTTTTTTTTTCTTCTGGCATTTGTAAACTTTGAACATTGAAGGGGAGAGTGCGCCCCAGTTGCTCTCCCTGCCGAGTGGAATTGAATCAGAGACGAGATGTGGAGGACTGAAGGCTCCTCCTGTGTGCGTTTGGGGACTCCCTCCCTCCCTGAGTACACTCTCACAGGCAAGGGCACGGATACCTTCATAAAATGCACTTTGAACGCATGGCAGCTTCTGTGTTCTGGACACTTCACATGTTTGCAGCCTCTAATTTTCAGTATTCTTTCACTACCATAAAGATGTGCACAAATCTTACCGACTTGAAGGAAACTGACTCAGCTTCTCCCTTTTTCAATAGGGTGGGGTGGTGACACAAACCAAAAAGGGAAATTACTTTCAACCACCTGTTAACTAATTTGCATGTTTTGAAGCCTTCATTCTCTCAATTTTGTTCGCTGATAAGAGAACAGCAGCAATGCCACCCCCT
This sequence comes from Chiloscyllium plagiosum, assembly GCF_004010195.1. Classification (NCBI taxonomy): domain Eukaryota; kingdom Metazoa; phylum Chordata; class Chondrichthyes; order Orectolobiformes; family Hemiscylliidae; genus Chiloscyllium; species Chiloscyllium plagiosum. The sequence goes on along the minus strand of NC_057711.1, from coordinate 33,738,834 downwards.
CCCCTCTTGTTTTAAGAGTACTCATACTTTTTTTTTGTCAGAACGTCCAAGAAACTTTCCTACAATTATTGGTGACACCACACGTGGAGTACTGCATACAAATTTAGTTTCTTTGCCTGGGAACGATATTTTGCCCCAAATAGATGCAACATCTCGGATTAGGAGATTGTTCTTTGATTTGAGTAGCTTGACTTTGAGGTTTTTAAAAGAATGAAAGAGAAGGTAATTGTAATTTGTAATGGCTCCACAGGGTACAAGCTGGGACAATGTTCTCTTTGGCCTTCTGTTATATGTTTGTCTGCTGTCCTTGATTAGACAGTGAATGTAGATTCTGTTGTAAGATTTCACAGTAAACAGCAGGCACTTTGAATGGAGTTGGGACCTGAAAACTGTTTTGAAATCTGTGGGTGTTTTAAATCATGGAAGATGCTGGCCCAAGTGTTCTTATAAGGGGGTCAGCTATTTATTATTGAGATAAGACATTTCTTCACTCAAATGATTGTGAATCTTTGGATATCTCAATGTTGGATGGTCACTTGTTGCATACATTCAAATTAATAAATTTGTGAAAACTGAAGAAATCTATGAAAATAGGAGTCATGATTTGGAGATGCCGATGTTGGACTGGGGTGTACTAAGTTAAAAATCGCACAACAACCTGTTGGACTATAACCTGGTGTTGTGTGATTTTTAACTATGAAAATAGGTGTATTGCTATTAAGAACAGCTGACTGGATTAGCCATAACTTCATTGAATGGTAATTTAATAAATGCCCAACACATTCTTATGGTCAAAAGCATGTAGAAAAATAATATGCTGCTTCTCTGTATATTTAGGGTTAAATAAGAGCATAGACTTTTTGGGTTGCCCACTTATCTGAATGTTATTTGTTTAAGCAGGTAAAACATAAACTTTACAAACTTTGAACTTTAGCCCTGGACTTTGACCTGCTGATGTCAGCAAACGTCAATCCTGTATTTTGCCCGTGGTGTGATATTCTTGAGCATAATTTTGATGTCTTGAATTTAAAAAAAATATGGTTTTCATTGAATTCATCTAACATTTTAGAAGTTTGAGGTTATTCTCCACTTGTCAGTCCCAGTCATGGAGGTGAACAATTTTGTTAATGATTTGTGGACCTCAGTTAGGGAACTATGGGGAGAGCTATGTTTTGATTTAATTATTTGGAATGGATACGGGTTGGTACTGTTACGGTCACATTTCTTTGATTCCATGTCATTTAAATAGTCATTAGACTTTGCCAGATAATTTATTTAATATTGTTTATAATTTCTACTCACTGAAGGAGTAGTGGCCTGTCACAACATAACTAAATGCCCCAAGGCCCACCGGAGCAGTTCATTTATTCTTTCTTGGGATGTGGGTGTTGATGGCAAAGCCAGCATATGCTGCCCATCTTGAGTTGAACTTGAACTGAATTGCTTGCCTGCACACTTCAGAAGGTGGTTAACAGCAATTACACTGTAGCAGACCTCACGTATGCCAGAACAGGTATGGATGACATGATCCTTCTCTAAAGGACATTGAACCAGATGGATTATTATAGCAATTGCTGATAGTTTTGTTGTCAGCATTACTGAGATTAGATTTCAAAGCCAGTTTTATTAATTGAATATAAATTCCTCTTGATGCCATGTCAAAATTTGAACCATATCCTCAGAGTATTAGCTTGGGGCCCTTAGGGAAATTGCAATGGTCACCCATGTTACTCTGTTCTCATTAGTATGAAACAAGCCAAATAAGGATACATTAGGTCAGATAGCAAAAGGCTTGGTCAAAGATGTAGATTTTAAGAAGTGCCTTCTGTGACATCAAGATCAGAGATAGAGGGAGGAAAGATCAGAGCTTAGGTCCTTGACATCTTCAGCTGCCTATGTCCAAATGCAACATCTGGACAAGATCCAGGCTTGTGCTGACAGTGGCAAGTAACATTTCTGTGACACAAATGCCAGGCTATGACCATCACTAATATAACCACTGTCCCTTGCAATTCAATGGTCTCCACATCGCTGAATCCCCCACTATCAACATCCTGATGGTTGTCATTGACCAAAACTCAACTGGACTCACCACGTAAACACAGTGGCTACAAGAGCAGGTTCGAGACGAGGAATACTGAGGTGAGTAACTCACCACCTGACTCCCCAAAGTCTGTCCTCTGTCTGCAAGGCACGGTGACTCACTGGTTAGCACTGCTGCCTCACAGCGCCAGGGATCTCTAAGGCACTCACCATTCTGACTTGGCAATATGTTGCTGTTCCTTCACTGTTACTGAGTCAAACTCCTGGAATTCCCTTTCGAATTGCATTGTGAGTCATTCCACAGCAGGTGGACTGCAACATTTCAAGAAGGCAGCCACCACTTTCTCAAGAGCAACTAGGGATAGGCAATAACTGCTGGCCTGGGCAATAACTGCTGGCCTAGACAATGATGTCCACATTCCGTGAACCAATTTTTAAAAATCAGGGATATTCAGCCCGAATTAGGTAAGTGCTAGACAAGGTTACAGTAATTTGCCTGGGGATAGGAATGAGGCATTGGAGAGGTTTCAGGAGGTGATCAAGAATTTTCAGGGCAAGATGTTGGTTGACAGTATAGATCTGAGCACAGGGGTGAAACATAACTGGGATCAAGTCTGAGTGAAGATGCAAGCAGCAAAGTCAATGGAGAGGGTAATGTGGGAGACCAGCCAGGACTGCATTGAATTAGTAAGAATGGAGTAACAAAGGAATGAATGAGTTTTCACAGTAGAGAAGTTGAAACAGGGATGAAATCTGTTTATTTTCACTTCTTTAACCTAATACCAATTCATGCCACCATGAAGATAGGTTTGGAAGCTTATCTTGGTGCCAACTAAGACAGGAGAAAGTGAGGACTGCAGATGCTGGAGATCAGAGCTGAAAAATGTGTTGCTGGAAAAGCGCAGCAGGTCAGGCAGCATCCAAGCAGCAGGAGAATCGACGATTCGGGCATAAGCCCTTCAGGAATGAGGAAAGTGTGTCCAGCAGGCTAAGATAAAAGGTAGGGAGGAGTGAGTTCATCCCTTGTGGTTGGAGTTACGTTGATAGGGGAGGAAAATATATTACGTTGATAGGGGAGGGAAATATATTACATTGATAGGGGAGGGGAGGGAACCACAAGGGATGAACTCAGATTTCTTCAGTTTCCTCATTTCCCCTCCCCGAACCTTGTCTCAGTCAAATCCCTCGAACTCAGCACCGCCTTCCTAACCTGCAATCTTCTTCCTGACCTGTCCGCCCCCACTCCGGCCTATCACCCTCACCTTGACCTCCTTCCACCTATCGCATTTCCAATGCCCCTCCCCCAAGTCCCTCCTCCCTACCTTTTTTCTTAGCCTGCTGGACATACTTTCCTCATTCCTGAAGAAGGGCTTATGCCAGAAACATCGATTCTCCTGCTCCTTGGCTGCTGCCTGACCTGCTGCGCTTTTCCAGCAACACATTTTTCAGCCGACTACACCAAGGTTGTGAATGAACTATTGCTAGGGAGAAGAATGGAATTGGTAGCTCAGGAGGTTGAGTTTGAAGCAGGGACCAAAACCAACTACTTTAGTTTTTGCAGTGTTTAATTGGGAGGAAACTGTATTCAATTCCGATCAGTAGTCCAATAGTTTAGCAACATTGGAGGAATTGAGCAAGATAGTAGTGAGGTAGCATTGGATATTATCAGCACTCATCTGAAAAATAGCCATGCTTTTTGATGTTGGTGAGCAATAGAAAGCATGCCAGACGTAAAGATGCAGGTGTAGGAAGGAAATTGAGGTGGAGAAGCCATTGTGTTGCACATAGGAAAGTTCTAAGCCTCAAGTTACAGTTAATGAATTCACAGGACTCTGAATATGATGATTGACATTAGTATGTTGAAATCTCAGTCTTAATGTTTGACTGAGATATGAACTGGTGGGCTAATGAAAAGACAACTAATTACAGTAATTGTGCAGTTTAGTGACATTGACATATTGTGCTGTGCATCAGATTGTGGTATGATTGAAGGAACAAATCATGCCCTTAACAGCCGAGGCCTTTATGACACTTCTGCAAATCTTCAGTGTGAGCTAAACTTAGTATTGTGGAAGGAAACAACTGATCCAATTAACAGAATTGAATATGAACTCTATTTCAGTCAAACGTTTTTACACCATTTGAACTCCAGTATGTTTGTGTTGGTGATTAAAGATCTCAGATAATTAGATTAAGTTTTAAATTTCTGATTTGCACATTTTCATGTCAGTTTTGGTATGATTGTGTATGAAATTGAGTTTTACATTTCAAATATCTGCACTCCAAAAGCTTGCTTATGAATCTTCTGCAATTCAGTTGGATACTGTCGTAATGGTCATAGTTTTCACAGCACGGAAAGAGGTCCTTTGGTCCTTTGCACCACTTATCAAACTATTTATTCTGATACCATTTTTTGGCGCTTAGCCCGTAGCCTTGTGTGCTGTGGCACTTTAGCTATTCATCTAAATGTCTTGAAGTTTCCCACCTCTACCAGCATTTTAGGCTGAGCGTTCTAGATATCCATAAACCTTTGGGTGAAAAGCTTTCTCCCTCAAAACCCTCAACATTTTGTGCTTTACCTTTTAAAACTGTATCCTCTTTGCATCTGTATTTAAAGCCTTCACTGTAAAGGCAGTATGCCATAAATCTTATTTACCTATCCTTCAGCCTTCAAGGATCTGTGGACATGCACACCAAGGTCCATCGGATAATCTCTAAGTGCTAGGCTCCTGTTCAGTGTTAACTCCCTTGCTTTATTCTCTTTGTCTGTTTTTTAAATTAAATTCCATTTACCCCTGCCCAGTTGCCACTATTGGTGTGATTGCAACTAAAATATCTTCAGACTGGCACAGTAAGGCAGAATGGCTATGTTTTATAAGTTGATAGGGCCTGCTTTGTCTAGTGTGATAAAGTTCACGAGACGACATGGTTGAATGAAAAGAGGATCTTATCTTGTTTAAGACATAGTTAATTGTATAATATCAGGTACAAGTTACATTTATACAATAGATATTGTTACAAAAATTGAAGAAACCTGGAATGATTAGTCTGTTGTCTTTAAGATCCATAACTGTTCTGATTTCCCCAGCTCTGTCCTTGTGATGACATCAGTTTGGGTGAAGCTTAATCTCATCTTCAGCATTAGCCCTTTTAGAACCATTCCATATATAACAGATACTGAAACATGACCTGATAAATGCTAGGGGATTACTTGGCCGTAGGTACAAAATACCCCATCTGAATGAGAAGCAGGCGTAGACCTGTCAGCCCATTGAACATGTGCTGCTCTTTGGTAAAATCATGACTGATCTGGTTTTAGCTGCAACAATGTATTCTGGTATACTGTTATAAACTTGTTAGTCCAGAATCTATTTAACTTTGCCTTAAATGTATTCTCAAACCTTTCCTCCGTTGCTCTCTGGGGAAGGGACTACGCGAATCTCATGACCATTCAAGAGAAACAAAAAGCTCCTTGACTCCATCTTAATTTGAACATGTTCTGCCTCGTTCCAGTCTATCCCACAAATGAAGCATACTTTGGTTTCTCCTTGTGAAGTCTCTTCAGGATTTTATTTTAATAAGATCACCGCTTATTGTTCTAAACTGCAATGGATTGTAGATCAGCCTGCCAAACTTTACCTCATCAGACAATTCCACCGTCACCTCGTTCCAGGCATCAGTTAAGTGAACCTCATTAGAACTGCATCTAATAGCTGAGGTCTCTTCTGGAATACTGTGTCCAGTTCTGATTGCCAGTTATAGAAAGGATATTATTAAGCCATAGAGGGTTTGGACGAGATTTACCAGGATGTTGCTGGGTATGGAAGGTTTGAGTTATAAAGAAAGGCTGGAACTGTTTTCACTGGAATGTAGGAGGTTGAGAGGCAACCTGATAGAAGTTTATAAAATAATGAGAGGTACTGATGGAGTTAATAATGGTTGTCTTTTCCCTAGGATGGGGAATTTCAAGATTCTGGAGGGCAATTATAACATTTAAAAGACATTTGAATTAGAATGTGAATAGGAAAAATTTGGAGGGATATGGACCACCAGCAAGCAGGTGGGACTAGTTTAGACTGGGATAATGTTCTGCATGGACCTGTTTCTGTGCTGTCTGTCAATCTCTATGACGCTAATACATTTACTTCTGTCCTTAAGTAAGGAATCAAAATTGTACTGTATGTAAAAGTGGCCTCACCAATGCTCCATACAACTATAATGAAATAATCTACCTTTGTATTCAAGTTCCCTCACAATAAACAACATTTGAGTTGTCTTGCTAATCACTTACAGTACTTAAATGCTAAGTTCTTTTTAATCATGTACCAGAACACCCCTCTGTCTCTGAGTTCTGCAATCTTGATCCATTAAAATATGTTGCTTTTCTGTTCTTCCTGCCAAAGTGTACAAGCCGAGCGAGCAGGAGGAGGCCTTTTGAGCCTGTCCTGCCATTCAGTATAATCATGGCTGATCATCTGACTCAGTACCCTGTCCCTACTTTCACTCCATACCCTTTGATCCCTTTAACCCCAAACATTATGTCTAATTCTTCTTGAAAATACTCCATGTGTTTTGGCCGCCATCATTTTCTGTGGCAGAGTTCTGCAGGCACTCAACCCTGGAGGTGAAGAAATTTCTCCTCATCACAAGTTTACTTTTACCTGCTTTATACTACATCTGGCAATTTTTTTGCCCATTCTCTTCACTCAACTATATCCTTTTGTACCATCCTTCTGTCATCTTTGCAACTTACTTTCCAACCTATCTTTGCATCGTCAGCAAATGTAGCATTTGGTCCTTTCGCCTAAGTTATTACAATGGATTGTAAGTAATTGAGGCCTCCAGCACTAATCACTGTAGCTCTCCATTTATTACATGCCAGCCTGAAAATCCATTTATGCCTACCCTCTGTTTCCTATTGGCACAGAGGATGAGTTAATTTGTACATTATCCCTACCTTTTTGAATTAGCTGGATCTCCGCTAGTGAGTTAGTTTGTATAACTGGGCCAAATAGGGGAATGAATGAGCTGCTATTTGCTGTAATCTGCACTTTTGTAGCAGCATGATGAGGACTGCCTCAGTTCCACTGTGATTAAGCCTGTTGTCAAACATCCTGCCAACATTCTTGCCACAGCTCTGATGGGAATCAAGGCTACTTTTTATGAGGGGGGTATGTGTGATTGTGTGCCAGTCAGTACTCTGAATTACAAAGAGTGAGAAGATTCTCAAAGCAGTAACAGCTGCTTGAAGTGAAGGCCAGAAGACAGTTTTGGTGGTGCACTGATGACTACTGGTTACAACGAGGCCAGAATCTCAATGCTGTTCAATGTTGGGAACTGAAAGGGGCATATTCAAAAAAAGTGACAAGTCTGTCAGCAAAGGAGATGGCTCCATTGGAACCGAATGCAGGGAGAGCATCACCAAATGTAGTAAACTGTTGGGAAGTTGAGTGAACATAATGTTGTTGTACATTTAAGCTTAATACTGTAACCACAGAAACCCAAGACACTGTTGAAAGCTGCTTTTCAATGGTAGAACTGGATGTTGAACCTATGGTGGAGGAGGTGAACAAACTATTGATTCATTTCTCCTGTGAAAAGTTCCAGCTGCTAAGGCTTTACTGCCTGAACTCTCAAAGCAAGGGAATTTGGGTCTCCTACAACTTGGTGGGCAGCACGGTGGCTCTGTGGCTAGCACTACTGCCTCTCAGCACCAGGGACCAGGGTTTGATTCCAGCCTCGAGCAACTGTGTGGAGTTTGCGCAGTCTGTGCGGGTTTCCTCCAGGGTGCTCTGATTTCCTCCTGGGGGCTGAGTCTGGGTGGGATGCTCTTTGCAGGGCTTCCCCCTTCTGAGCTTTGAGGGAAAAGTATTTTTCTGCACTTGCCCTTTTCAGATTGCAGTTTCTGGCTGAATATAGCTTCCCTGAATTCCAAGCTCATTTCAGAACTGGCAGATCTACAACTGACATAATCTTTTCAGCAGCTGTAAGAGAAATGTGATCAACAACGGAGCCCAAAGGTCCAGACAAGATAAACACAGGATGACCAGAGAGCCCAGAATAAGGGGTCACAGTTTAAGGATGTGTGGTAAGCCATTTCGGACTGAGATGTGGAGAAATGTCTTCATCTAGAGTGTGGTGAGCCTGTGGAAATCTCTTCCACTGAACATGATTTGAGGCTAAAATATTGAATATTTTCAAGAAGTTGTTTATAGTTCTTAGTGCTAAAGGGATCAAGGGGTATGGGCAGAATACAATCGGATGATCAGCCGTGGACATATTGATTAACAGAGCTGGCTCAAAGGGCTAAATGGCCTACTCCTCCTCATATTTTCTATGTTTCTACATATTGATTGCTGTTTGCTTGAGTTGGGCCTGATTCGTCATGTATCTTTGACATAACATCAGTAGCTACTAAGCAATATTTAATAAACCTACTGAATAATTGAGGAGCGTGACTTTAAGCATTCAGCAGCTTTAAAGCACACAACCAATCACTGTCTCTTCAAACAGCAACCAGCAGGGTGGTATAGCCGCTCTGAGCTGACTAGTAAAAGCTCCAGTCAGCTCCAATATGCTGGCTGTACTGGCGAACTGAAAGTCATCAACTCTGTCCCAGAGTATAATGGTTCAACAGAGCTTTTACCACAAAAGCTGTAGGTGCATAGTAACATCATCACTTGCAAGTGTTTGGCAAGCCATGCACCACCCTTGCTTGGAATTACATGCCTTTTCTTCACTTTCACTGGGTCCAGATCCTGAACCACTCTTCTTAACAGCAGGGTGAGTGTGCCTATACCAGATGGATTGCAACGGTTTGAAAGGAATTTAGGGATAGACAACCAAAATGTTTATTTTAATTTTTCTGAGAAAGATAAACAATTATTGTTCATTATTCTTTTATAAATTAGGATGTAGTGGGCCTTTCGTATCATTCTTTCTGAGAATGAGTGCACTTACTTGGTTAAATGTTCAGCATTGTAATTAAAAACATTGAGATGAACAGATGTCTTGCATTGGCATTGTGAGAAGCTGGAAACTTTAGTGAAGCAAGGCAAGTTTGAAAAGAGATTAATTATTTCTAAGAAATGCAGCAATGCATTTGAGATGATCCATCACATTTAGGTGTGTGCTGGTTTGACCATCTTCCTCCGATAGATGAAGGCTGTGAACCCAAAGACCTTCTGGACTGTGAATTGGCCACTGAGTCACAAGGACATGGTTGAGGGGTGACCTTGATAGAGGTTTATAAAATCATGAGGGGGGTGGATAGGGTAAATAGACAAGGTCTTTCCCTGAGATGGGGAAGTCCAGAACTAGAGAGCATAGGTTCACAGTGAGAGGGGAAAGATATAAAAGAAACCTAATGGGAAACTTTTGCATGGAGAGGGTGGTACATGTATGGAATGAGCTGCCAGAGGAAGTGGTGGGGGCTAGTACAATTGCAACATCTGGTTGGGTATATGAATAGGAATGGTTTGGAGGGATATGGGCCAAGTGCTGGCAGGTGGAACTAGATTGGGTTGGGATATCTGGTCGGCATGGATGAGTTGGACCAAAGGGTCTGTTTCCATGCTGTACGTCTCCATGACTGTAAGACACCAGCAACTGAGAGATGAATTTGACAGATATTGATATTAACAACTAGGAGATAGTTGCTGACTGCTGTATCTCTGGAGTCTGACTGTTTGGAAAGTCATTGGAGGCAGCAAGGAGTTACAAAATGCAAGATTAGTTGAACAAAGGGACCAAATAAGAGTCACAGAGATGTACAACACAGAGACACTCTTCAGTTCAGCTCTTCCACGCTGAACTGATATCCTAAATTAATCTAGTCCCATTTGCCAGCATTTGGTCCATATTCTCTTAACCCTTTGTATCCTTGTGTCCATCCAGATGCCTTTTAAATGTTGAAATTGTACCCACCTCCACCACTTCCCAAGCCAGCTCATTCCATATCCATACCACCCTCTGTGAAAAGGTTGCCTGTTAAGTCCCTTTTAAATCTTTCCCCTCTCACCTTGAACCTATGCCCTTGAGTTGTGGGCCAGTAGTGCAGAGAATTGTGCCCTTCCTCAATCTACTGCCATCAAACCTAGCAGCGATTGCCATGCCAGAGTGCTGCTGCTGAGCTACATCAAGTGATCTTTAAGTTTGTGCTGTAGTTTTTCTTTACTCATACAGGGGATGTAGATGTTACTGGCTGGGCCAGTGTTTATTGTCCATCCTGAGTTGAGAAGGTGATGAGCTGCCTTCTTGAATTGCTGTAGACCATTTGTTGTCGGTGCATCCACAATGCCATTAGGAAGAGAGTTCCAGCATTGTGACCATGAGCAGTGCTATCATCTTGCAAATCAGAAGGCTGCCATTCCAGTGAGATGGTTAATTTTTTTTTAAAAAAAGAAGAGGCAAGCAAATGGTTTGTATCGGTTTTCTTTCTGGTAGCTTTTTGCTGTGTATTTGGTTGCAAGACATGCCTAATGACAGACTTTCACAAACAATGTTGGCATTGTTTGCATAATATCCATAGTTGCAGAGTTGTGTTGCTTTTGTCAAGCTTAGCATTAAGATCTGTTGGGAATGTAGTGTACAGTTTAAAAACGTGTCTCTTAATTTTCTTGATCCTCTGGGCAAAAAGTTCCTAAGTTCCAGCTCATTGAGGATGCAATTCGGGTCAGACAGACAATTGATTATTGGTTAGAGTTGTTCTGAGAAATGGTCAACAGTGGAACACTGGGGCAGTTGTGTTTTGAAATTGATTCAGATGTTTGGAAATTTGTATTGGGGGGCCAGAGTCCAGCAACTCCAGTTTGTCACATGACTACTCAATCTCTGTGTTCTCTGCTCATTAATGCAGAGCTAAGAAAGCTAAGGCAACGATTTCTTTCACATAAATCAACAATTGACATTACGTTGTTTCAATAATTGCATTGGCATCGGCTAATGTTGGTGAATCATAAGTGTAAGATCAACTTGAAATTAGAGCTGGAACTAACTCACTTCTAGTTACACAAGTTGACTGGGATTTTTTTTTGCATTTTGTTTGTCTATATTACACATTATCACCAGTTGATTTAGCTTTTATTCTCCACTGAATCTTGTAATAAAGTGGATATAATCATTTTAAGAAAGTATATTGAGCCAGCCAGACTAAATACTGCTACAAAGGCAGATCAGAGGCTGGGAATCCTGCGCAGAACAGCTTTCCTCCTAGCTCCCCAAAGCTTATCCATCATGTGCAGGGCACAGGTTTGGAGTGTGATGGAAAACTCCACAATTGTCTGGATGACTGCAGTTCCAAAAAATGTTGTGAACCTGAGACTTTTCTGGACAGAACACCATGCTTGTTTTATACCCTATCCACTATTTTCAGTATTCACTCCTCCACCCTCAAAGGACAGTCTCAGAAAGTTGCATTACAGAATATCGCCAAAGTTCCTTTAACGGCAACCTCCAAAGCTGAGACTTTTACATCTTGGATAAAAGCAGTAGATACATACTAATACCATCACTTACAAGTCCCCAGGAAACCTCTGTGACAATGTTGTCACTTTAAAAGGTTATTTTGTCCTGGGTTGTCTTTTGAGGTGCCGAAGAGTCTGGGGGGTGGAGTTTTTAAAAATGACTTAATGATGGAAGGGGAGCGGCCAGTTCTCCCAGTTCAGGTTTTCATTTTTTTTGCTATTGGCAGTCACAAGATGTTTTGAGCACCAGGAGGGTTGGAAACTTCAACAAAGGATTCCTAACTGACTCTCTGAAATCTCTCTGGATGTTGTTCCCTCCTGCCTGGAAGAATCTGGGTTTGAATTTACCTTTTTGCCAAGGGGTGTGTTTATGGAATGTTACTGTATTGGAACAGTTAATCAGTAATACTTATTGTACCAGGTTGGTTAAGTTTTCCATTTGTTAAGTTATTTTAAATTCCGTATCCTTTTGTTCATGTTTCAACTGTAATGTTTTAAGTAAATTGTTTTGCTGAAAGCGGAGTGGTTTGACCAGTTGCACCAGACTGGCAACACCCTCTTCACATCTGCCTTTTTAAAAAAAAGTTAGGGTCTAGGCTACTTTAAAATATTTTGAAAGGGTCTGGCCTGGTCCATAACACTATACACCAATTTTACTTGGAACTATATTGCCTTTCCTTCACTGTCACTGGGTCCAGATCCTGAACCATCCTTAACAGCAGGGTGAGTTTCTATTTCAAGAAAGAATAAAAGGTATTCCTTGGAATTTATAGAATTGTTGTTGTTTTTCTTAAATTAGAACAAAGGGAACATATACCCTTCAGTACCAGGCTGTCTGAGACTGAGTGCACTCAATCACTTGGTTAAATGTTCAGCATTGGAAGTCAGAACATTGACGAGATGAACAGATGTCTAGCATTGGAGTTGAGAAGCTGGGAACATAGTGAAGCAGGAAAAGGTTTGAAAACAAATTAATTGTTTCCAAGAAATGCAGCACATCCCTTGAGATGAGCCTCGCTTTCATTTGTCTTATCAATACACTTGTTGAGGACACTGAACTTTTTCTGTGTTGAGCGTGTGGACATTCAGCTAGTTCCACCATATCCTGTAGTTGTACTGTGAAAAGTTCACAATGTGTTCAACATATAAACACAAGTTGTACAAATTTATCCCTTGCCTTATGAAGAGGTTTGCGCTGTAGCAAACTTGTTTGTCAGTGAGCACCCTTGAGCGATTACTTGAAATTTCCATGCCACAATGATGAGATTAGGAAACCATTGAAGAGCAAGTAATATGTTCCTAGCTTGTGTTGGTTTTTAATCTGCTTGACTTTTCAGTGAGAGGAATGGTGTATTTGTTGAACTGAAGTTCAAGTTGCCCAGAGTTCTTCCATTGTGGTCTTCTATGCTTGAATCTTGATGTGATCCTGCACAACCGAATCCAAAGATCCACCACATGTATATTCGTACTAAATGGATTGTCAGAGAGTGATGTAGCTGATGAAAAATCAAAAATAAAAAGCCTCTGATTGGAGGACTTTGCATTAGTGTTTACCAAGAGTTTGCCACAGCTATGGTAAATGAGTAGGAAGTACCAGTTTATTAGATATTGATGAGCAATCAGCAAGTACAGTAGCTAGTTGACTAGTCTGAATTGAATGGAACCTCGGTTGTTGAAGGAAGTGAGGATCGAAATTGCAGAGGTGTTAGCTGCAATTCCACAACAGTCCTTAGCGAACTGGTGGTGCCAAGTGATTGGAAGTTTATAACTGCCTATTCTTTATAGGGCTTGAAAGACCAGACAATAGTTTAATATTAGTTTGTTTTTAACAACTATTTTCAAAAGGCTACTTCATCACACCACCGTGTATTCTGGCCTCGATTTCGGCCGCAGGCCTGCTCCAGCAAAGTTCGGCTTAAGGACCCTGCAGCCTCTCAGACTCAACATTTGAGTTCAATAACTTTTTTTAAAGCCATATTCCGTCCTTCCATGTTTCTTAGCCATCCCCACGTCTAGGCCCTATCATGGGGCAGGGATCAGTTGACACAGCCAACTCACTCTCACCCATTCTTAATCTTATCACTGCATCACATGGATGGCTTTCAGTATAACCTGTGCATACTTTCCTACTGTCAGCTTTCATTATCATTTATCATTTATTTAGCTTCTCTGATCCTGGCTGACTATCAACAATCCCATTGTCTGTTTGTCCCTTCCATACCTTTCACTATTCCCTTCCCACCAGCCCTCGAAGATGGTTGGGCCAAGGAAATTACGCCGAGGAACTCCTGCAGTGATGACTGCCCTCCAACAACCACAGCCATCTTTCTGACTGAGCTAAGGTTGACAAACATGTTCAGTTACTACATACTTACTACATACTGTTCTAGTTCTTTCTGTTTTCTTCATTGAATTTTGTTTTCTCGTTATGTACCTTGAGTTTACCTGTAACACTCTAGAGTCCATTTGTATGATTTGGAATTCTTATTGTCTTTTTATTGTGGCTGTCTTCAGGTATGAGCATATCCTTATTTCTCTTATTTCCTTTCACTAAGCATGAAAACTTTTTTTCGCAAATGGTCCCTAATGGGATCTCCTTGGAGTCTCAGGTCATCGCCTTGAGCAGGTTTTGATTGGTTGATCCATCAATGCTCTAATTTATGTCCTAATTTGAAGTATGCCACTAATCCACAGATGGCGTCTTATGTAAGTGTAATGTCTGCTGTTGCAAAGTGTGAGTCATACTTCATTATTTCACAATGATTTGACTTTTATAACTGGGTGGGCAAACTTTCTAAACAGATTTTGCAGAACAGGCTTCCAGATTGACTTCTCTTTGCTCCATTTGTTTTGTCACTGTTTTATAATTTCATAGCTCAACCACATTCAGCAGATGAGAGAGTTTGTACTAAATGTCGAGTAATTCAAAACTGTCCTGTTCTTGCTTTTTCCACTGATGTCTTTTATTTTTGTTCTGTCTCCAGCTGTCAAATTTCCTGATTTCCTCTTTGGTGTCTTGTGACAGAGACTTCAACAGCTGGTAAATTTCAAAATGTAAAGTCACCCATGATTAAATGATCAGATTTGGAGCTTATTTGGTGACCCTTGATTCGCTCCTTCAGAAAATTGTGCTGGATTATAATCTCGTGAGTTGGTACTAAACTTTGATAGTTCTGAGAGGAGGTCACTGGACCTGAAATGTTGACTTTGATTTCTCTTCGCAGATGCTGCCAGACCTGCTGAGCTTTTCCAGCGACTTCTGTTTTTGTTTCTAAATTTTGGCAGCTTATGCAACTGCAGAGGAAGACAGTGTAATTTCTCTCCCTGGCCTGTTACTCCAGTCATGTTCTCATAGAATTCCTGCAGTGTGGAAGCAGTCCATTCAGCCTGTCGAGTCCACACAAACTCTTCAAAGAGCATTCCACTTGACCCAACCTCCTATCTGTGTAACCCCTGCATTTCCTGTGGCTAACCCACCTAGCCTGTACCTCCCTAGAAACTATGGACAATTTACCATGGCTGATCCACCCAACCTGCATATCTTTGGACTATGGGAGGAAACTGGAGAACGTGGAAAAAATCCACGCAGACATGGAGAGAAGGTGCAAACTCTGAATCGATAGTTGCCTGATGCTGGAATCATTCCTGAAGAAGGGTTTATGCCCAAAGCGTTGATTCTCCTGCTCCTTGGATGCTGCCTGACGTGCTACTCTTTTCCAGCAACACATATTTCAGCTCTGATGCTGGAATCGAACCTGGGTCCCTGGCACTGTGGGGCAGCAGTGATAACCACTGATGTCAAATCTACCACCTAATCCAGGGGTATCAAGAACAGATATAGTTCTGCCCCTGTACCTCCCCTCAAAATAAACAATTTGACTGAGATCAGGTTGAGGATTGCACTTGGGGACCCAATATCGGGATAATATTTTATACATTTGCACATTTGGTTTAAATTCCTTCCTAAAACATCTTACATGGAAAAGTTATTTTTAAATTCTCCACAGACACTTTTAAAAATTGTGTTCTGCAGATTACTGAATTGTGTTTTAGAGATATGGTGTCTTGAAGGATTTCGCATGGAAGAGTTCTGTTTGCAATGCACTGTCATGTGTTTGTGTGTCAGAAGTAGACCACAATCTCTCTCACACCATCTGGAATCGTGTTGTTCCTGTGAGAACAGATTGTTTAGAGATACTCTGCTTTCACGTGATATCAGTGAGTTGTTTGCAGGATTGTTCTGGATAGAAGGGTTTTAACTAGCCTTTCGTTCAGTCACCAAAAACAAATGATTTGAATGGCTGTGTCGCTGTTTCAGAAGGAAAGCAGAAATGAGAGAGCATGCTTTAGGTGGAGTATTACATTCTATTAATCACATTCTATCTAAAGCAAGTATGTTCCCCTTCCCTGAAATAAACATTTACTGAAATTTGAGATTTATGCATCAACCTTAATGAATTGAATTTAGAGGATTAAGTTTATATTTAAGATGTTATATAGCAATGAAGTAACATGGGTGAATATAGATGCGAAATTAAATTACATAAAATTTTTAAAGGTTTTGAAAATATGCTTGCTTGGGAGTCATTGGCTTGGCCAGCATTTATTACATATCTCTAATTGTCCTAAAAGGCGTTAGCAACCTTTTTGGACCACTCAGGATTGAGAATTTATAGAGGAACTGAGAAGGAAACAAACTTAATTTTGGCATAAAAATAACAATGTTCGATTCAGGGAGGGAGAGTGAAGAAGGACCAAACAGGAAAAAGTTTCAAAATTTTGACATGAATATTTTTTTCTTGATTCCTTTATGAGATGTGGGTGTGACTGGTTGGGCCAATGTTATTGCCCATTCCGAGTTGCTCTTAAGATGTTGGTGAGCTTCCTGAACTCTGCAATCCATGTTCTGTAGGTAAACCAAAAATACCCTTTGGGACAGAATTCCAGGAGTTTGTCCTAATGGCACTGAAGGAATGGTGATATTATTCCAAGTCAAGATGGTGAGTTGGGTGCAGGTGGTGGTGTCCCCATGTATCTACTGCCCTCATCCTTCAAGATGGAATTGGTTATGGGTTTGGAAGGCACTGTCTAAGGATCTTTGGTGAATTGCTGTAGTGAATTGTGTAAATAGTACACAGTTCTGTTGCTACTGACCATCCGTGAAGAGAATTGGATGTTTGTCGACATGGTACCAGTCAAGTGGGTTGGTGTCAGGCTTTGAGTGTGTTGTTGGAGCTTAGTCATCCAGGTAAGTGGAGAGTGTTCCATCACGCTCCCAACATGTAGCTTGTAGATTATGGACAGGCTTTAGGGAGTCAGGAGGTGAATTGTTCATTGCAGGATTTCTGGTCTCTGACCTGTTCTTGAAGTCACTGTAGTACTATTTATTTATTTATATTTATCATCTTTTATTTTTGTAATCTGGTTGTAAAGTCTGAAGGAGAGATGAGACAACACAAGTTAATTTTCAGTGTCAGAGCAACTGATTGGAAATAATTAGCAGTTGCCATATCACCTGAGATGACTTCTGCTACTATTTAGTTTCCTTAAATATCTGTCATGCATTTAATTTTTAGCATGTAATTAAGCAAGTTCCCGACCTACAATGGTGAGGTAGAGAGCAATACATTATATTTGGGAAGGTCATGACAAAGCATGCAATTTAGTTCATAACTTTTTGATATTGTCAGCACAATCTCATTGAATGACAGACCAGCCTCAGTGGGTCAAATGGCTGCTTCTGCTCCTCTGTCCCATGATATGGTACTAAATTTTGATACTTCTGAGAGACTTTGACTTCTCTTACAGACGCTACCAGATCTGCTGAGCTTTTCCAGCGACTTCTGTTTTTGTTTCTAAATTTTGGCAGCTTATGCAACTGCAAAGAGGGACAGTGTAGTTATAAAGTAGAACTTTATAAGATTATGTTTAAAATCTAACTTTAAGTACAATAGATAATCAAGAAGGGTAAAGTCATACTAATCAGTGTTATTGTAATTGTACTCTAATTGAAGCATTTAGAAAGCTAAGTGACAGTTTTCACACCTTGGTGCAAAAGTTGTACAGTGCTCTGTCACAACTAATGTTAAAAAAAACAGAAAATCTGTTTTCTGTACTAGCCACAGAGGGAAGTACTGATGAGAACTGGTTTTGTTCAAGTAGACAGGACCTGTTAAGGAACAAGGAGCCAGTGTAGTAGGCCTGACTGCTATTATTTGGTTTGGGAATGCTCAGAAGGTTAGATGGAATAACTTTCAATGGACACTGGAAAACACACTATCTCTCATGGTAGGGAAAAGAGAGCCTCTTGGGAAGGTGGAGGGAGTTAATCTTCAAGGTTACGTATTCCCTGTAGCAAGCAGTTAAAATGCTTCATAAGCAGTTTGATTGTGTTAATGGAACAGTGGTTTGTTTTCCATTTTGGTTTGGTATATTTGTTGCCTACTGAGCAATGTTGAATATTTTGATTTTGAATCTGACACTGGAAATCTTCTAGGAAGTTTTGGTCTCTACAAAGATTATAATATTGCATTTACTTTGCATCTGTTACTCATTCTGTCCCATTTATACAGAAATATTGAAGGGTTCCATTAGCCTCCCAGTTGTCACAAGGAAATGGTCAGAATAGGAGGAGGCCACACAACCCACCTAAACCTCTTGTAATTAACTAAGATCATGCTGATCTTCCACCCCAACTACCTGCTGCATTCCCAAAGATCTTTGTGTACTGAGGAAGTCTAGATATATCAGTTTCAGTCTTAAAGATATTTATCAGCTTGGTAGCCACAGCCAGTGAGAATTCCAAAGTTTCACACTTCTTTCAGTGAAGAAACATCTCCTTGTCTCAGTGCTAAATGGGTGATCCCTTACAACTGAGAAATAAGAAAAGGATGATCACCTTATTGGGATTGTATTATAGATCCCCCCCCCCCCCCCAGTAATCAGAGGGAAATTGAGAAACAAACTTGTAAGGAGATCTCAGCTACCTGTAAGAATAATAGGGTAGTTATGGTAGGGGATTTTAACTTTCCAAGCATCAACTGGGACTGCCATGGTGTTAAAGGTTTAGATGGAGAGGAATTTAAGTGTGTACAAGACAATTTTCTGATTCAATATGTGGATGTACCTACTCGAAGGTGCAAAACTAGACTTACTCTTGGGAAATAAGGCAGGGCAGGTGACTGAGGTGTCAGTGGGGGAGCACTTTGGGGTCAGCGACCATAATTCTATTAGATTTAAAATAGTGATGGAAAAGGATAGACCAGATCTAAAAGTTGAAGTTGTAAATTGGAGAAAGGCCAATTTTGA
>NC_057711.1:33696757-33718799 GCF_004010195.1 Chiloscyllium plagiosum | reverse complement strand
GAACTGGCTCAAAGGTAGAAGACAGAGGGTGGTGGTGGAGGGTTGTTTTTCAGACTGGAGACCTGTGACCACTGGAGTGCCACTGGGTCCTCTACATTTTTTGTCATCTACATAAATGATTTGGATGTGAGCATAAGAGGTACAGTTAGTACGTTTGCAGATGACACCAAAATTGGATGTGTAGTGGACAGCGAAGAGGGTTACCTCCGATTTACAACAGGATCTGGACCAGATGGGCCAATGGGCTGAGAAGTGGCAGATGGAGTTTAATTCAGATAAATGCAAGGTGCTGCATTTTGGGAAAGCAAATCTTAGCAGGACTTATACACTTAATGGTAAGGTCCTAGGGAGTGTTGCTGAACAGAGAGACCTTGGAGTGGTTCATAGCTCCTTGAAAGTGGAGTCGCAGGTAGATTGGATAATGAAGAAGGCATTTGCTATGCTTTCCTTTTATTGGCGAGGGTATTGAGTACAGAGGAGTTGGGAGGTCATGTTGTGGCTGTACAGGACATTGGTTAGGCCACTGTTGGAATATTGCGTGCAATTCTGGTCTCCTTCCTATCGGAAAGATGTTGTGAAACTTGCAAGGGTTCAGAAAAGATTTACAAGGATGTTGCCAGAGTTGGAGGATCTGAGCTATAGGGAGAGGCTGAACAGGCTGCGGCTGTTTTCCCTGGAGCGTCGGTGGCTAAGGGGTGACCTTTTATAGAGGTTTACAAAATTGAGGGGCATGAATAGGATAAATAGACAAAGTCTTTTTCCTGGGGTCGGGGAGTCCAGAACTAGAGGGCATAGGTTTAGGGTAAGAGGGGGAAGATATAAAAGAGACCTAAGAGGCAACCTTTTCACGCAGAGGAAGGTATGTGTATGGAATGAGCTGCCAGAGGATGTGGTGGAGGCTGATACAATTGCAACATTTAAGAGGCATTTGAATGGATATATGAATAGGAAGGGTTTGGAGGGATATGGGCCGGGTGCTGGCAGATGGGACTAGATTGGGTTGGGATATCTGGTCAGCATGGACGGGTTGGACCGAAGGGTCTGTTTCCATGCTGTACATCTCTATGACTCTACATCTTTCAACCAGGAAAATGTCCTTTACTCTGCTGCACATCCACTCCATTTTATTTTTCAGTGCAATCATATTGCTCTTCTTGGAATTCTAGAGCACATTGATCCTACATTTGCTTGTAGGGGGCCTTCTCATCCCAGGAATCACTTTTAGTGAACCTTTTGTATTTATTGGTAAGGAGATCAAAACTATATATTCAATATTCCTGGTCTTGCCAAATCAAGATTTGAATAGATAGAACCCAACCATTGATCCTTGCATCACTCCATTAATTACATCTGTCGCCCTGGAAAGTAACTCAATTTATTTCTACTTTTTCTATTGATTAAACAGAGATTGCAATTTTGTGAACTCTGATTTCCTTGTCATGACATGTGGTGTGACATCCTTGTAAATGCCTCCTGAAAATCCAAAAATACCGCGTCCCACTGACTTACCCCTTCCCTATCCTACCAGTTACATCTTCAAAAGAAAAGCTCTTGATAGATTTATTAAAATATTATCTCTGTAAATTTGCAACACTGCATAATCTGGCAGTAAATTCCAGCCCATGGTGATGTCTGAAGTGGAACAAGCTAAGTGAACCTGAATGTATAACCACCGTTCTGTAACATTCCTGAAAAAAGTAAGGGCTTTGATTATCTCGTGTTGACTCCATGAAGAAATTCCTGGGGAAGCACTACTGATTCGCATTACTCAGTCAAAATTTCAGCACTTGAGGTAGAAATATGATGGCACATTGTAATGCGGGAATGGCTTTTGGATCATGGATGTGAGAGAACCATTAAATCAGTGAGAAATAATGACCGTGTCAAAGAGGGGTTGAGATGAATACCTGAAGAACAGGAAAGAAAATTCAAATAGGAGTAACCCAGATTTGAAGTTCCAGCTCCATGTAGCAAAAATAAATACACTTGGTGGGATTACTATAAAAGCATGATCCCAGAAAAGGGAAGAACAGGGAGGTTTAAAATTGGTGCAAGGTCCGAAGTGTGGTGGCAGTAAGAAGTTCCGACTTTAGATGGGAGCTAATGAAATGGGTTTCATTAGAGGATAGAATTCCTACAATATGGAAGCAGGTCATTCTGCCCATGAAGTCCACACTGCTCCTCTGAAGAATATTCTACCCAGACACACCCCCTACCCTCGCCCCATAAGTCCTGGATTTCGCATGGCTAATCCACTTGGACGTTAGGGGGCAATTTAGCATGGCTAATCCACCTAACCTGCACATCTTTGGATGGTAGGAGGAAACCCACATAGACATGCAGAATGGGCAAACTCCACATAGTCAGTCGGCCGGGGCTGGAAGACACTTGAGTGTGCCAAAATCGAAAATTGGAGACTGCATTTAAACAAGGATGGGTCTGGTTGGGAAAGCACAACCAATTGTAATCAGCTGATTGGGAGAGGTCAATAGATGATAAAGCCAAAAACAATTTAGCAAGAGGGATATGAATTTGAGGAATAAAATCAAGTTTTTTGATTCCCTACAGTGTGGAAACAGGCCCTTCGGCCCAACAAGTCCACATCAACCCTCTGGGGAGTAACCCATGCAGACCCATTTCCCTCTGACTAATGCACCTATCACTATGGGCAATTTAGCATGGTCAATTCACCTGACCTGCACATCTTTGGACTGTGGGAGGAAACCCATGCAGACACGAGGCTGGAATCGAACCTGGGACCTTGGTGCTGTGAGGCAGCAGTGCTAACCACTCAGCTACTGTGCAGTCCTAAAAAATAACCTGCCGCTCCATTGCGTTGCAAATACAAGTGCAGAGGGGTGACGTGAGCAGCCACTGCTGGCGGGAAAAAGCCTACTGTACCTGGTTTTTCCAGGCAGTCTCCCATCCAAGTACTAACCAGGCCTGAGTCTGCTTAGCTTCCGAGATAAAACTAGATCCGGTGTTTTTAGACTAGTATTGCTGTAGTTGACCATAATGATACCTGAGCAGCATTGAATTTTTTGTTTCAGTAAAAACTCATGGGGGTGGGGGAGGTGAGGTGACGGGATAGGGGATATGGTGTTTATAATAAAGCAATAAAGATTAATGAGTGTATATTGCAGTGCAGAGCGTGGGAAATAAACTGGAGAACTGGAAGCAATTATTCTACCAGAAGATCTGGCCCTAATAGCATAAACAGAAACCCCTCTGCAAGAAGAAGCCTGGTTTAGCTAGCATCTGTGGTAAGGAAAAGTTTTTAAGAATTGTCAAATAAAGGTAATTTCACCCTAAAATGGGATAAAGGGATTAGTGACAAGTCATTAGTGTAGATTTCAAAAGAAATGTAGTACTTAAGTTCAGAATTATTGGAGGAGCTTATAGACCAATGATAAATGGAGAAGATTTAGCATATGTGGACATTCGGAAGACGTTTTGACGAGGTATTATGTGTAAAATTACCAGAGATGAATAAAACATTACATGAGAGATATCACTTTTTGGATTAAGAATTGGGTAGGAATTGTCAAGTTTTCAAAAGCTCAGTTTTGGACCAATTCTGTACATAGTGTATGTCAATGATTTGGATTTTGCCTGGAGAGTGGTGGCAAAGCTTTATTGATCTTGAGATTGTTTCCCTCTCTGGCCTCCTGAAGAATTTTTGTGCGATGGGGGAATACAATTCAAAAGTGGCAGCTGGAATTTAGTTTGAGTAATTGAAATATTGCATCCTTCCTTTTTTTTTAAAAAAATAAAATGTAATTATACTCTGAACAAAACTTAGTGCAGTGGAAGAACAAAGGCTTTTGGGAGTTGAGGAATCTCACATCATTTAAAGACAGTCGCTCAGGTTGATGAAGCTGTTCTTTTTATTTAACAAAGAAAATCAATCAATCAGCCTCATGGAATTCCAGATTTTGACGAAAGATGTAAAAAATCTGAAACCAAAAGGTTAATTCAATGCTAATGTAAAACTGTAAGACAGAAACAAATAAAATCTGTTGGAAATCTGGAAAGCACAAAATGTTGACAAAACTCAGGAGGTCTGGTAGCACCTGTGGAAAGGGAAACTTAAATTTTCATGTCTAATATTGCTGTCCTTGGAACTGAAAAGGGCTATAAAATGGTGCTCCAGACAGAGGGGAGGAGGAGTGAGTGGAAAAGATAGTAAGAGTGCCCAGAACAAAAGACAAAGATTAACTTTGTTCTTAGCAGCAAGCAAGACATGGTAGAGTGGGGTAGGTGGAGAGGTTTTAATCTATAATGAAGGACAAAGGTCATCCTCTGAAGTTGTTGAACCAAGTGTTAATTCTGAAGGGTGCAAAGTGCCTCAGTGGAAAGTCAGGAGCTGTATGCTCTAGCAAGCTCAGGCTGAAATGTTAATCTGAGATCGCAATAGATCATTGAAGCAGCAAGCAACTGGGAAGTCAGGGTCATTCTTACGGAGAGTGGAGGGATTCCACAAAGTGGTCACCCAGACTCCTGTTTTGTAAAGGAGACAACATAGTGAACAGCAAATACAGTAGACTCAATTGAATGTAGTACAGCAAACTGTTGCTTTCCTTTTTGATAGTGTTTTTGGGAGCTTGGGCAGTGAGGTAGTGTGTTTAGCGTGGAAAGGTGACATGAGAGCGAGGAAGTGTTTAGTCCTGTTGGAGGAGTGGATGAGGGTGTTGTAGAAAAAATAGTTCCTGAAACCTGAATAGATCTGAGTACTTGAATCCTCAGTTCTGACCACCTGCCTGACAGAAGGTCTTTATTTTACACCGTTTTGTCTTGGGACTCTTCTCTGCAATGCTGCTGTGATGATGTCCTTTAGCTGAGCCGACTGGTTTCCCATTGCCACAAACATTTTTGTTCCACTATGCTGAGTGTTCTCCTTATAACTCAAAACCTCCAGTCTAGGTAACATCCTTGCGAGTCTTTTTTGCACTCTTTCCAGTTTAACAACATCCTTCCTACGTCAGGACAACCAGAACTGTATGCAGTACTCCAAATGTGGCTTTACTAATGTCCTGTATATCTGCAACATTGAAAATAGGAGTCAGGAAGTCAGTGCTCTGATCAATGAAGGCAAGTGTGTCACATGTCACTTTCACAATCCTATCTGTTTTTGTGGCCACTTTCAAGGAACTATGTATCTGCACCCTTGATCTCTCTGTTCTATAACATTAGCCAGGGTCCTATCATTATCTGTGTAAGTTATGCCCGACCAAAATGTCTTACCAAAATGCAATCTCTCACATTTATCTAAATTGAACTCCATCTGCCATTCCTTGACCCACTGGCCCAGTTGATCAAGATCACACTGGACTTTGAGATAACTTTCTTCACTGTCTGCTATGCCACCAATTTTGGTGTCATTCACAAACTTACTAACCTAACCTCCTATATTCTCATCCAAATAGTTTATGTAAATGACAAACAACAGTGCACCCAGCACCAATCCATGTGGCACACCTCCAGTCACAGGCCTCCAGACTGAGCAACAACCCTTTACCAAAACTGTGTCCTGCCTTCAAACCATGAAGTAACTTTGAATTGGCTGAAGACCAACTTCAGTGGTTGTGGGGAGCCATCCATTTAAAGCAGTTCTGATTGAAGGTGATTGTAAATGATTCAGCCTCGGCCTTTGCAAATATGTGATAATTATTGACAGAGGGAGGGTGTTCACAGTGCCTCCTTTTCCCATTTGTTGCTTAATTGCCCACAATGTTTCCTAACTGGATGTAGCAAGATTGCAGAGCTTTGATCTGATCCATTGGTTTGGGATTGCTCAGTTTGATCTGTAGAGTGCAGCCTCATTATATATCATGGGTGCGGTTTGGCACTGCATTTTTAGGTGTGTCCAATACTGGTACGAGTATGCTGTCCAATACTCATGCAACAGTGGTAGAGCCCCTGTTTGACGATTGAGTGAGACAAATATTGGGTTATGAGCTTAGACATTAGATGGAATAAAATTATAAATACCCAATTTTGGGCTGCTGGATCTGCCTTCATTCATTATGCTTGAAACCCTCTGCATGAAAGCGCACCTTCATTTCACATGGAGGATACTGTTAACATTCCAGCAATATTACGGTATATTGCTAAGGATGAGATCAATGTAGGTGTCTCATGTAGCTTCTCTCTAGCACTTTCTGATTTTTGTTTCAGATTTCCGGCATCCACCTTTTAACTTTGTGTTTCTCATTTTGGCTCCCTCCGTACCTTCAGCAGGTCCAGTTTAGTACTTGCATGTTTCACGATGCAGCCAGCTTGATCCTTTGTGGTGCTGCACAGTTACATTTTTGTTATCGACATTGAAGCCACAATTATCCACGATGCTTTGTGTGCTTGCTGTACACTGTACCTCTTCCAAGTTATGTTTTATGTTGATTAATAATGATTCATTAGCTGAGGGAGACGGGAGAGATGGTGATCAACCACGTTTGACCTGATGCCACTGGGATCCAGAGTCAACGTCTGGGACTCCCAGGGCCTACTTGAGTATTTACCACGATCGCCATTCTTTAGTGAGTCTGTCCTAATGGAACATCAGCAACCATGCCTGAGGATGATAATGAAGCGGTTGAGCTCATTTGATTGTAAGATATCATTTTATTCTTATCATTTTTACAGGATGTGGGCATCGTTAGCTAGGTCATCATTTGTTGCACGTCTCTAATGAACTTTTACAAAGGTGGTGGTGAACTGCTGCAATCCATGTGGTGTACATACACCCATAATGCTGTTAAGAAGAAATATGCAAGAATCTGATTCAGCAGCCATGAAGCAATGGAATTATAGGTCCTCAATCAGAATTCAGCTTAGAGAGGAACTTGCTGGTGATGGTGTTAGCATGCATCTACTTCCCCTGTTATGGTCCAGACCAGAACCCCTCGAAATATTTTAAGAATGTAGCCTGGACCCTCACGTTATCTTTCTTTAAAGGCAAATGTGATGCGCCATGTTCCAAATGCAATGCAACTGGTCAAACTATTCGATGTTAAGCAAAACACCAATTTATTTAAACACTATAGTTAAAATACAACCAACGAAAAGAGGAATTTAGAATACCTTAACTCTATTGGATAACTTAACTGAATAATAGATACAGTAACCATTACTAATTAACTTCCAATATAGCAACATTCCATAAACACCCCTTTAGCAAGAAGGTAAATTCAGAAAAAATAGATTTGTCTCACAGGTAACCCAGCAGTGGAGAGAAACCCCAGCTTCCAGCTGGGACTGAGAGGGGGAAGAAAGAGCTTCTACTACAAGCCCACAACAGCTTAAAGCTAAAGCTAAAAACTGTTTTAAAAAAAATCTCGAAAGCCTGGTCTGAGAGCTAGCCACACCCAGCCAGACTGCCTCTATTGTTCCAATTCTTTCTTTAAAAAAAACCTCCAGGACAAAATAACCTCTTAAAGCCACTGCATCATCACATCTCTCTCCTACGAGGTAGGAGAATCCAAATTTTAAAGGTGCTGTCAAGAGGCTAACTGAATTGCTGCAGAACACCTTGTGTATGTTATACATTGTTACTATTGTACTTTGGTACAAGACAGGTGGCAGTTGGGTACAGTTATTTTCTGGATGGTTTCAAACCAGGAGGATTTCATCACACTCCTGAGTGCTACCTTCTGTAGATGGTGGACAGGATTTAGAGTCAGGGAGTTAGTTACTTACGGTAGAGTTTCATGTCTCTGATTTCAGTGAGTCAGCTCTTTTACTTTTGGCCAACATCACCAGTGTGGGAAGTTTCAAGATCAACCGAATTAATTGTGGCTGGTTGATTTATTGTCCAAATATTTGTAATGGTCGGTTAGCTTGGATGGCTGGTTTGTAATGCAGTGTGATCAATTCTTGCATCAACTGAGGTTATCATGAAGGGCTATCTCTCTCAGCCTCTTCCCTTTCTGAGGCATGGTGACCATCAGTCACCTCACTCTCTTTCTAATGAAAGAGCTGCCATATGATCAGGTAGGATTATAGTGACTTTTATTAGTTTGACAAAACTGAAAGGTTGTTTTTATTTCCAATTTATTTAATTAACTGAACTTAAGTTCTTGAGCTGTCATGGTGAGAATGGAACTCCTGTCTTCTGTGATTAGTTGAGGCATCTAATTTACAAATCCAGTATTTTAACCACATTGGCTAGTGAATACATAGCAATGTAAAGCTCAACAAAATCATTGTCATACATAGAGCAATCGATTTTGAAATATCGCGTTCACAAAATTAAACAAAGATTTGAAGCCCACTGTCTAACATTCTATAGTATATTATTTATAGTGATACAGCTGAGGCACTTCCCACAACAACAGTCATTCCAGTCAACCCCAGTGTTGAATGCAATGTTATTAAACTGAGAAAGCTGAGAGTTGGTGAGGAAGCTTGTAATTGATCTAACTTGACGATGACAAAGCCGAGTATCAAATTGCCTGTGTCATCTCATGCACACGGTCCATTTTTAACATTTTACTGATAGTCGTGAAATGGATGTGTTTGAGATGATATAGAGTTAAATGGAAAGCTGTCATTGTAATTGTCTGATTTAACCTGGGTAGGTTGGAATTCAAGTGTCAAACTTTTTTTATATCAGTCCTGTGAAAGTAATAGTTTAGAACTAATCAAATTATATTGAGTTCTGTGTCAACTTGTCTATAAATACTATATGGGTGCAGGCAGCATTGTGATTAAATTACTGGATTAGTAATCCAGAGGCTTGGGGGGAGTCCTGAGTTCAAAATGCACTGCAGCTGTGGAGGATTGACATAAATATTCAAGTGTAGTCTGAAAGGAAGAGCCTCTGAAGTTTAACTTTTCCCCTCAATATTGTACTGAAGTGTTGGCCTGTGACCTGGAGGTGTGCTTTAAACTTCTACATAGGTGAACATGCTGGAACTGAGTAAAGGTTATGCAGGTAATTATTGGAATACGTAACACAGACAAATGAGACTCCTACATCTGAGACAATAGAAAATGGACTTGTACCATTAATTCCCCACACTTGGCTTTCTAGAAAAAGAGAACTAAAGAAATTGAATCATACTGTGCTCCTTGTGTTTGGTTGTTGAATGGTAGTATGTTAACAATTATTTCTAGCAGTGCGCCATGGGATGAGGGAGTGGTGATGCTTCACAGAAGGTGGAAAAGGGGAATGTTGCAGTGACAGCCTCAGCCAAGAATCTGGAAACCACCATCTCCTTTACAGGCACAGAATGTAATAGATAAAACATCGATGAATAAATAACTGGTTTTCTTTAAACTAACTTTTGAATCTCTATCTTTCATTTTGTAATGAAATTTACAGTCAATCATTGTACTTACAGCTGTGTCCCATACATGTGGTTGAAGACTCTTGAAGTTTTTCTCCCAATCATTCCTAAAGGCTGGGATAGAATTGGCCAGATAATGGCAGATCTTTGGGATACCACTTCTCCTTTAAGTTAACGTTGGCAATATATAGCACTCTATCTCTGCTTATTGAACTCCAGTATCCTGTCGTTCTGTTTCCAGCAAGGTTAACTGGATGGTAATCTGGAGGTGGCAATGCAGTCCCAGCTGATGTTGACTAACTATGTGCACATAACGTTTAAATAATTGTATAAAAGATTAGATTACTCAGTGTGGAAACAGGCCCTTCGGCCCAACAAGTCCACACCGACCCGCCGAAGCGTAACCCACCCAGACCCATTCTCCTACATTTACCCCTTCACCTAACACTACGGGCAATTTAGCATGGCCAATTCACCTAACCCCTGCACATTTTTTTTGGATTGTGGGAGGAAACTGGAGCACCCGGAGGAAACCCACGCAGACACTGGGAGAATGTGCAAACTCCACACAGAGAGTCGCCTGAGGCGGGAATTGAACCAGGGTCTCTGGCGCTGTGAAGCAGCAGTGCTAACCACTGTGCTACCGTGCCGCCCATTCCTCAAAGTGAATATTTTCGGTTACATTCTGTGGACATTTTAAAATGAAGGTTTTGTGTTTCATGCCTGTAATGCTGAGAGCAGTGTGATACCAGGAACATGACATTGGACAGCGGTAGATTGGATGACCGCTTTGACTGTTCTTATCCATGCCTCCTCCACTCAAAGACAAACTTTATTCCTCCTTTCTTAAACATGCATTAACACAAAATATCATGGCCTGCTGCATGTACCACATAAAGATCTGCACACACATCTGGTGGGCGGCACGGTGGCACAGTGGTTAGCACTGCTGCCTCACAGCGCCAGAGACCCGGGTTCAATACCCGCCTCAGGCGACTGACTGTGTGGAGTTTGCACGTTCTCCCCGTGTCTGCGTGGGTTTCCTCCGGGTGCTCCGGTTTCCTCCCACAGTTCAGGTGAATTGGCCATGCTAAATTGCCCGTAGTGTTAGGTAAGGGGTAAATGTAAATGTAGGGGTAGGGGTATGGGTGGGTTGCGCTTCGGCGGGGCGGTGTGGACTTGTTGGGCCAAAGGGCCTGTTTCCACATTGTAAGTAATCTAATCTAATCTAATCTCTTCCCCCTGAATCCCAACAAATTTACTTAAAAGATCATGTTTGTCACTTTTTTAGATCTCTCCTTTTAATTTATCCACCTCTTTTTGGGAAGTCATTTTAAATTGTTTTGTATATAATACATTCATAAACATAGATGATGACAAAACCAGTTCCTCACTGCTTCTTTGACCTTGGAAGACGAAGTTAAACTTTCAGATGCTATGTCCCTGCCCTTTGAAATTCTTCTCGAAAATTATCTTGTTGACGACCTCTCATCATGTATTCCAAAAGTTTACAAACTAATTTATATGATGGATATTTTTCAAAATTATGACGCATGTTCAGACACACGGGGATGTGGTGGCAAGAGGAGGGTGCATACGTTTCTGAAGGTGACAGGGAAAGTTAAGACGAAACAAAGTGTATGTGATCTTGAGCTTCATAAATAGAGACCATGAGTACAAAAGCAGAAGGTTCTTCGAAAGCTATGGTTGGGTCTCAACTGGAATATGGTGTCTGTGTTTTACCACCACCTATTTTGTGTCTTTGGAAAGATGTGAGGGAAGAGATTTACCAGAGTGATTCCAGGGATGAATTGATTTTAGGTCCAAGATGACATTGGGTAAAGGAGGTTGAGGGGAGATTTGATACAAGTGTTCAAGATTACAACGGACTGAAGTAAGTAAGGAAAGCTCGTGGCGCTAAGAATTGGAAGACGGGTTTGAGGATTTAAGGTTTTGAATTGGAGTTACAGTTGAAGAACAACATTTCCATAATGTGTGGTAATGGTTAGGAGTGCTGCCTTCAAGATTGGTGGAAGTTCAAGATTTGTGTAAAGGTTTGTAGCTCGGGTGCTGGTTGCAGTTATCCTGTGTATGTTCGCCGAGCTGGGAAATTGGTTTGCAGACATTTTGTCCCTTTGAAGCGCTGCTATACAGTGTCAGTTGGAACTTAATTGGTTTCATTCCCACTGCTTCCAGTTGCCAGTTCTGGCTGTTCATTACAGTAGCCGGTATATTGGATCTAGGTCAATGTTTATTGATGGAGTCTGTGGATGAGTGCCATGCTTCCAGAAATTCTCTGTCCTCTGTTTGGCTTGTCCTATTTTTGTTCTGTTGTCCCAGATGAATTTGTGGTCCTTGTTGTCTGTATGCTTAGCTACAAGGGTCAGTTGGTCATGATATTTAGTGACAAGTTGGTGTTCATGAATGCACATCACTAGTTGTCTGCCTGTTTGACCTATACTCTGTTTTGTGCAGTCTTTGCATGGAATCTTTTACATGTTTGTCCTACACTTGATGTGTAGAGGGTATTATTCAGATGAGTTGTTGTCTGAGCGTGACTGAGGGTTTATGTGCTGTCATGAATGAGAGTGGTCCACAGATGCCTGGCAAACAAACAATATGACAAGGATGTGCCACGAGCCAACACACTAAATACTCTACCTTGATATAAAAAAATCTCAGAACTGACAGCCAGACTTCTCTGACCACTCTCATTCATGACACTGCCCGAATATATTAGTTCACTTACCCAGCAGTCCCCAAGTTCACTCCCGCTTCTGTTCAGCCTTCTCTCCTCTGATTCACGAGGTAAGTATTTAATATTCAAATTTACCTTCCTGGTTGCCCCTGGCTCACGCTTTCTCGACTCCTCCTGCTGAAATGGAGCAGAGTAGTAATCTCCGCCTTGCTACCGGTGCCGTGGGCTAGTGAGGCTAGGAACAGAGAGCAAGTGCAGCTGAACACATGGCTGCACAGCTGGTGTCAGAAGGAGGGCTTCGGATGTGTGGATCTTTGGGATACCCTCTGGGGAAGGTGGGACCTATACAGGGAGGACGGGTTGCACCTGAACTGGAGGAGTACCAATATCCTTGATAGGAGGTTTGCTCGAGCTCTTTGGGAGGATTTAAACTTGTTTGGCAGGGGGATGGGAACCAGAGCTATGGATCAGAGGATGGGGTAGCTGGTGAACAGGCAGATACAGCATGCACAGAATCGATGGGGCAAAATTGCAGTCAGTGTGAGGGGTTGAAGTGTGTCTATTTTATCGCAATAAGTGTCAGGAATCAGAATGATGAACTTCGAGCTATGATTGTTGGGGCCATTATGGTGACTTGGCTATCACAGGGGCAGGAATGGTTGTTGGATGTTCCCAGGTTTACAAGCCTACAGATTCCCCTCCCCACCCCCACCCCTCCACCGCAACAGAGACATAGAGGAGTAGATAGACTTTGGAAAGGTGCAGAAGTAACCGGGTTGTTATCATGGGTGACTTCAACTTCCCTAATATTGATAGTAACCTCCTTAGTGCAAATAATTTGGATGGAGCAGATTTTGTCAGGTGTGTCCAGGAAGGATTCCTGACTCAACATGTAGATAGGCCGACTAGAGGGGAGACCATATTAGATTTGGTGCTTGGCAGGTGTCAGATCTTTGGGAAAGCATTTTGGTGATAGTGATCACAACTACTTGACCTTTACTATAGTCATGGAGAGGCATAGGAGCATAGGTATGGGAAAATATTTAATTGTGCAAGGGGGAAATTGCAAAGCTACGAGGCAGGAACTATGGAGTATAAATTGGGAGCAGATATTCTCAGGGAAATGCATGATAGAAATGTAGAATTTATTTAGGGAGCACTTGCTGTGAGTGCTGGATAAGTTTGTCCAACTGAGACAAGGAAGGGATGGTAAGTGAAGGAACTTTGGATGATGGCATGTGGCTGAGTGGTTAGCACTGCTGCCTCACAGCGCCAGGGAGCCAGGTTCGATGCCTGCCTTGGGTGACTGTTTGTGTGGAGTTTGCACATCTCCCTGTTTCTGTGTGGGTTTTCTCTGGGTGCTCTGGCTTCCTCCCACAGCTCAAAATTTGCAGGTTAGGTAAATTGGGCAATCTAAAATTGTAGCGTAATAGGGGCAGGGGAATGATCTTGGGCGAGATGCTATTCGGAGGGTCAGTATGGACTTGTTGAGCTGAATGTGCTGTTTCCACATTGTAGGGCTTCTATGATTCTATGATGAGATGTGGCACATCTAATCAAGAGGAAGAAGGAAGCTTGCTTACAATTGAGGAAGCAAAGATCAGACAGGGCTCTAGAGGGTGACAAGGTAACCAGGAAGGAACTGAAAAATGGATTTAGGAGAGCTAGAAGGGGGCATTCAAAAGCCTTAGTGGGTAGGATTAAGGAAAACCCCAAGGCATTCAATCTTTAGGTGAGGAAAAAGAGGATGGCTAGAATAAGGTAGCGTTGATTAGGGATAGTGGAGGGAACTTGTGCCTGAAGTTGGAGGAAGTAGGTAATGTCCTTAATGAATACTTTGTATCAGTATTCACTACTGAGAGGCACCTTGGTGTTTCTGATGACAGTATGGAACAAGTTGATGTTAAGAAGGAGGATGTGCTGGAAATTTTGAAAAACAGAGGAAAGATAAGTCCCTTGGGCCAGACTGGTTATACCCAAGGTTACTATGGGAAGCGAGGGAAGATATTGCTGCATCTTTGGTGATTATCTTTGTGTCCTTACTGTCCACTAGACTAGGCCCAGATGATTGGAGGCTGGCAAATGTTATTCCCTTGTTCAAGAAAGGGAATAGGGATTACCCTGGGAATTGCAGACCACTCAGCCTTATGTCATTGGGCAAATTATTGGAGAGGATTCTGAGACAGGATTTCTGATTATTTGAAAAAGCATAACTTGATTAGAGATAGTCAGCATGGCTTTATGAGGGGCGAGTCATGCCTCACAAAGCTTTATTGAATTCTTCGAGGATGTGACAAATCACATTGATGAAGGCAGAGCGGTGGGTGTGGTGTATATGAATTTTAGCAAAGCATTTGATAAGGTTCCCCATGGTAGGCACATTCAGAAAGTAAGGAGGCATGGGATACAGGGAAATTTGGCTGTCTGGATATAGTAGTAGATGGAAATTATTCAGCCTGGAGATTGGTGACCAGTGGTGTTCTGCAGGGATCTGTTATGGGACCTCTTCTCTTTGTGATTTTTACAAATGACTTGGATGAAGAAGTGGAAGGATGGATTAATAAGTTTGCTAATGACACGAAGGTTGGTGGAGTTGTGGTTAGTGTGGAGGGCTGTTGTAGGTTGGAACAGGACATTGACAGGATACACAGCTAGGCTGAGAAGTGGCAGGTGGCATTCAAACTGGAAAAATGTGAAGTGATTCACTTTGGAAGGTCGCATTTGAATGCACATTACAGGTTAATGGCAGGATTCTTGGCAATGTGGAGGAACAGAGGGATCTTGAGGTCCATGTCTATAGATCCCTTAAAGTTGCCACTCAAGCTGATAGGGTTGTTAAGAATGCATTTGGTGTTTTGGCTTTCATTAGCATGGTTTAAGAGCCGTGAGGTTATGCTGCAGCTCTATAAAGTCCTCATTAGACCATACTTGGAATATTGTTTTCATAGAATATAGAACATAGAATAGTACAGCACAGTACGGACCCTTCAGTCCTCGATGGTTCCACAGGTCAGCGCAACAATCTGAAGCCTATCCTACACTAATTTATTTTCATTCATATATTTATCCAAGGACCATTTAAATACCTTTTAAAGTTGGTGAGACTACTGCTGATGCAGGCAGGGCATTTCATGCCCCTACTAGTCTGAGTAAAGAAACTACCTCTTACATTTGTCTTATATCTATCACCCCTCAACTTAAAGCTACGTCGCCTTGTGCTAGCCATCATCATACTTGGAAAAAGGCTCTCACTGTCCACCCTATCTAACCCTCTGATTATCTTATATGTCCCAATTAAGTCACCTCTCAACCACCTTCTCTCTAATGAATACCGCCTCCGTTCTGGTCATTATAGAAAGGATGTGGAAGCTTTAGAGAGGATGCAGAGGAGATTTACCAGGATGCTGCCTGGACTGGAGGGTATGTCTTATGATGAAAGGTTGAGGGAGCTAGAACTTCACTCCAGTGAGAAAAGAAGGATGAAAGGTGACTTGATTGAAGTGTGCAGGATGATGAGAGGCATAGAGTGGATAGCCAGAGACTGCACAGTGGCTCGGTCGTTAGCACTGCTGCCTCACAGCGCCAGGGTTTGATTCCAACCTCAGGTTGGAACTGTCTGTGTGGAGACAGTTCCAACTGTCAGTTGGAGAACCTCCAACTGTCTGTGTGGAGTTTGTACATTCTCCCCGTGTCTGCGTGGATTTCCTCCGGGTGCTTCGGTTTCCTCCCACAGTCCAAAGATATGCAGGCTAGGTGAATTGGCTGTGCTGAATTGCCCGCAGTGATCTGGAATGTGTAGGTTAAGTGCATTAGTTAGGAGAAATGTAAAGTAATAGGGTAAGGGAATGGGTCTGGATGGGATACTCTTTGGAGAGTCTGTGTGGACTTGTTGGGCCAAATGGCCTGTTTCCATACTGTAGGGATTCTATGAATTTCTATTCGATGAACTTATCCACTTTTTCCCAGGGTGGAAATGGCTATCATGAGAGGATGCTATTTTAAGGTGATTGGCGGAAGGTTTGGGGAGATATTTGAGGTAGGGATTTTTACGCAGGGAATGGTGAGTGCAGGGAATGCACTGCCAACGTGTGGTAGTAGAGTCAGATACATTAGGGGCATTTAAGCGACTCTTGGATAGGCACATGGATGATAGTAAAACATAGGGTATGTAGGTTAGTTTGATCTTAGAGTCAGATAAAAGATCAGCACAACATCAAGGGCTGAAGGGCTTGTACTGTACTGTTTTCTCTTTATTTTGGTAAAATATCTCCCAGTTGGCTCACATGCAGGTTGAAGGCTCATATAGAGTTGGAGATAATATATTAACTTTAGATAAAGAATTGGTTAACAGGATGTAGAAACCAGGAATGAAAGGTCTTTTCAATTAGGCAGGCTGGAGTGGAGTATTATGAGGATTGATGCTGGAGTCTAGGCTACTTACTATCTATATTTAATGACTTAGCTGAAGAAACTGCGAATAATATGTTGGCAATAGAAAGCTAGGTGGGGAGTTAAGGATGCAAACAAGCTGCAAAAAGACATGGACAGGCTACATCAATGAGCAACACGATGGAAAATAGAACATTTTTATGCGGAGAATTTTCAGATTATTCACTTCAATAGTAAGAACTGACTAGCACAATGCCTTTAAAAGATGCTAGACGCATGAATGTTAATGTGCAGAGAAATGTGGGTATTATTGTACAAGGCACACAAAATGAGCTTGCGCATAATGGTAAGCAATTAGAGAAGGAAATGACCTGGTCTATCCAGCATGGGGGTTGGAGCGCAGGAATTACGAAGTTCTGTGACAATTATCCATAGCTTTGGTGAAACCACACCCAAATATTGTACACTGCACTTGTCTCCATATATTTAAAGAAGGATATATTTGTAGTGGAGATGATGCAACATTGATTCACTAGATTTGTTCCTGGAATGAGAGGACCTACCATTTATGAGCTCAATTGTGCCTATATTTTATGATATTTTAAGAATGAGAGGAAACCTTATGCAAGATCCTTCAGGATCTTTACAGGGTAGATACCGAGAGGTCATTCATCCTGGTTAGAAAGTGTAGAACATGAGCATAGTTTTGTAATATGGAGCCAATCATTAGGAGTGGCAAAGTTGTCAATTTTTAAAATTATTTTTCTACTCCAGCAGGTTGTGGCTGATTTCATATCTCTGCAAATGTAGGAAGCGGGCATGAATGTGGATTTGAGGTGGAAGATAAGCCAATATGATATTGAATGACAGCAGGCTAGATGGGCCCCAAACCTACATGCTTAGTTTCTTGTATTATTGGTAATTCTTCTTTCAGTTACATAATAACCACGTGTGTTTCTCTTTTGTAGCTATTGTGGATGATGAAAGACTCTCTGCGGAGGAAATGGATGAAAGGAGACATCAGAACATTGCCTATGAGTATCTATGCCACCTAGAGGAAGCCAAACGGTAAGCATAATCCAAGTACTCTGTTTAATCATGTGAAATAGAATTTGTGATGGAAGTGATCATCAACGTTTGCAAAGTGTTTCCTTTTGAATGAGAAATCAGTCTCGCATTTTTTTCCAAGAATGTGGAATCTGGGGTGTGTAGGTGCACGGGTTGGCATTAAAGTTAAGACCCTTGCTTACAAAGGAGCAATCAAGGTCCCTGATGCATCAGCTTGATTTTGCTTGCAGCATCATCGTCGTTTTGGTCAGTTTCCCAATGTGCAATATGTGTATCATCTCATCTGATGCTGCAGTATCCAATGGCTTACATTCTTGTGAGGTTCCCCTGGAGTTGAGGTGTACCTCATGTAAAAAATGTAAGTTGATGTAAAAAAAAAAAAGTGCTGAATTTGCTCAGAGGAGTAGAAAATTCTTCTATCTTGACAATGTCCATCAAAAAGCATCTAATTATTCATTCATTTCACTGGAATCTTTCACGAAGCAAAATAGTTATCACATTTATGCTAAGTACTCCACACATCTTTTGCACATGATGCAGTATTAAAAATATTACAAGCAACTTTATTTCTTGCAGACCACAAAAATCTGGACTGTACTTAAATTGCAGCAACGCTAGATAAAGTTTAATTAGTTTTATAGTACTGAAATGGTGATGAACAAACTTCCATTCAGCCACAATAGAATAGCTTACTAATACCCTGTCTTAGGATCATACATGAGTAACTGAACTGTGGATTAAATTAATGGAGAAAGAACAGTTTGCATCTTAATAGTACCATTGTAAAGACCTCCAGACTTTTCCAAAGTGCTTTGCAGCAGATCTTATTTGATGTATAGTCACTTTTATCTAATATAGGAAATGTTTAGCCATGGAACTGCAGGCCAACAGTCAAAGAAGGACCTAGCCATTGCTGAAAGAATGGAATGTACCATTATGGGAAAGTAGCTCTCACATATTTCCCCATCATTTTAATGGAAAGTTACCGTCATCAGCTGCCTGACCCTATAGGGACTCTGAGGCTTGTATAAAGAGGCTAAGCTACAGAATGTCTCTTCAATTAATCAGATTGATGAATCACTCTTGATGCAGGCAAAGCCAAAACCAAGAAATGTAAATTAGAATATTTAATTCATAACAAAATCAGGTTTCAAAGGGACAGAAATACAGGAACAGGCAAGTAAGGAAAAAATTAAGCATTTTTCAGTGGCAGAAAAGTGGTTTGGCTGTAAATGAGTTGTCACACTATTTTAAGAATTAATTTAGACTTGAAAGTGAGCACCCTAACTTGTCCTGGCATCTTAATGAATACCTAGTTGATAAGTAATACAACTTCATAGGAGAAAGTGAGGACTGCCGATGCTGGAGAGTCCGAATCGAAAAGGGTGTTGCTGGAAAAGCACTGCAGGTCAGGCAGCATCTGAGGAGCAGGAGAGTTGACGTTTCAAGCATAACATTCCTGATGAAGGGCTTATGCCCGAAATGATTACATTTACCCACAGTTTGGAAACGGGCACTTCAGCCCAACAAGTCCACACCAACCCCCCAAAGAGCAACCCACCCTGACTTATTCCCCTACATTTACCCCTGACTAATGCACCTAACACTACGGGCAATTTGGCATAGCCAATTCACCTAACCTGCACATCTTTAGACTGTGGGAGGAAACCGGAGAACCCGAAGGAAGCCCACGCAGACACAGGGAGAATCTGCAAACTCCACACAGACAGTTGCCCAAGACGGGAATTGAACCCGGGTCCCTGGTGCTGTGAGGCAGCAGTGCTAACCACTGAGCCACTGTGCCACCTACTCTCCTGCCAGACCTGCTGTACTTTTTCAGCACCAACGTTTTTGAATACAACTTCATACTCTTGCATTTTTTTTCAATGCCAAGTCTCTTGATAGCATATTGTTAAACTTAGCCAGCAACCTCCGGATTCCCATGTTTAATTGCACATTGCCAGACACCATCTGAGTTATTATTTCATGTTGAATTCTGACAGTCCCACTACTATTCGTATCATAAAATCAAGACCATCATCTTGAATAGGTCAGGGAGAAAATTAACAAAAATTTACCGCTTTACATGTTTTCATTTCTTAATACTGAATTTGAGTATTACTGAAAAAGGCTTTGTAAAAAAAGACATTTTGTCAGCAATATGCATATTGCTCAATATTTTAAATTACAAAGTTTTACCTGCCTCAAAGCAATACTAATATTCCAGAGGAGTTGATTAACTCATGTTGCAAACCTGGATGTATTTGTAGTTATGGTGGAAATCTGTAACCAAGATACAATTTATCAGGCCTTTTGGAAAGAGTATTGATTCATAGGTAGCTTGTATGATGCTTTGTTGAGCCACAGTGCTGATTCCATCACAAAGTGTGGCTTGTTATGTTGATTCCATGCTACTTTTTTTTATTTCTGAAAAGAAACTTCTCAGTATACAAATAAAAAATTAAGTGCAGGCTTTTACTAATACAGGGCAGTCTAACGTTGTTATTCGTATCTCCTAGCTTTTTCAGCCGGGATGAAATGTGCTACTTGACCAATTTTCCAGCCACGTCGGTAATTTGCCGTCTGTGTGGAGTTTACTAACCTGAGCTGCGGTAGCAATAGAGAAGCTGCCTTCTGCACTCCTATGGATAAGAAAAATAAAAATTAAAGTTAAA
The DNA here is from genome assembly GCF_004010195.1 of Chiloscyllium plagiosum. Taxonomy (NCBI): domain Eukaryota; kingdom Metazoa; phylum Chordata; class Chondrichthyes; order Orectolobiformes; family Hemiscylliidae; genus Chiloscyllium; species Chiloscyllium plagiosum. The sequence continues at coordinate 33,698,682 of NC_057711.1, read as the reverse complement.
CGTATCTCATAACAATATAGTGACCTGCTTGAAAGTAGTCTGAGTATGCATTTTCTGAAATGAGATATTGAAGCATTGGGAGAGGGGTCAGCAACGTGCTTTGTAATCAATCTTTTTTTGACATGCACCATTTAATCAAGTTAGTATTTTGGACAATGTCTTTTTTTACTATGTGCTCTCCTGTTGTATTACTTTGCTCTCTGCTATGAAAATAAATGAAATGCACCTAGCTGTAGCAATGTTCCTCTATGCAATCAAGAGGCATGAGGATGCTGGTTGTGTTTGGTTTCTTTATTCTTTCTTGGAGACATCAATGACCCATCCCAAACTGAATGCCTTGTTAGAGGCAGTTAAGAGACATTCACATGGCTGTGTGTCTGGGCAAGGACAGTGGATTTTTCCCAAGGGTTTTCCTGATGACCATCATTAGGGAGATTAGCTTCAATTCCAGGTTTCTTAATTGAATTTAAATTTCAACAGCTGTTGTGATGAGGTTTTAACCTATGAGAGCATTAGCCTGGGCCTCTGAATTGCTAGTTCAGTGATATTATCACTGTGCCACCACCACTGTATCTGTCAGTATAGATTAATCATGAGAAATGTTATGTCACTTACACAGTTTCACATTACAGCTCATTAGTTACTTAAACCATGATTGTGAGGGATCTAATTTTAGCAGGAAAGGAATTTGCAGATGCAGAATCTGCAGTTTCAAGAGTCCAAAGGTAGCCTTTGATGCGTTCTGGAATAAAACCACAACTTCTTTCCTAGGCTATGTGGAGCTTAATTTTCTTGGAGTATTGAAGGATAACTGGTGACCTTATGGTAGTTTATAAAATTGAGAGGGGCGTGGATAAGGTGAATAGTCAAGGGCTCTTTTTCCATGGTAAGGGAGTCCAAATCTAGAGGGTATAGGTTTAAAATGAGAGGGGAAAGATTTAAAAGGTACCCAAGGGACAGCTTTTTCACGCAGAGGGTGGTGCTTGTATAGAACAAGCTGTCAGAGGTGGTGGCGGTGGAGGCTGATCCAATTACAACATTTTATTAGGATGGGTATGTGTATAGGATAGGTTTAGACCAATATGGGTCAAATGCTGGCAATTGGTCAATTTAGGATATTTGGTTGGTGTGGACGAGTTGGATTGAAAGATCTGTTTCCATACTATATGATTCTAGAAGTCTAAGGGAAGCTACCTTCACAGTCATGGTAATGTCTTTGAGATGCTGTAATATGTCATTGCATAAGCAGCTCAAAAGGATTAATCCACCTTGCATTGAAATCTTTGTAACTATTCTCAGCATTTTTAGTTGGTTATGGCTAATATTTATCTAATTTTTAATTAGATAAGGGCTATATAAAGCTTTTAAAATGTTTCCAGCCATGCTTTTTCTCTCAATTGCTACCACCTGCTCCATGCTATAAATAATGTTCATACCTAGTCATTTATCTTTGAATTTAACTATTGAAGTTAAGGGTAATGTCCCCACTTATTCTGTTGCTTGAATTGCTCTAGTTTTGCTTAGCTTGTATCTTCAAATATATCGCTAGCTCTTACAGTCATAGAGATGTACAGCATGGAAACAGACCCTTCAGTCCAACCCATCCATACCGAACAGATATCCCAACCCAATCTAGTCCCACCTGCCAGCACCTGGCCCATATCCCTCCAAACCCTTCCTATTCATATTCCCATCCAAATGCCTTTTAAATGTTGCAATGGTACTAGCCTCCACCACTTCCTCTGGCAACTCGTTCCATACACGTACCACCCTCTGTGTGAAAAAGTGGCCCCTTAGATCTCTTTTATATCTTTCCCCTCTCACCCTAAACCTATGCCCTCTAGTTCTGGACTCCCCGACCCCAGGAAAAAGACTTTGTCTATTTATCCTATTCATGCCCCTCATAATTTTGTAAACCTCTATAA
>NC_057711.1:33683878-33686829 GCF_004010195.1 Chiloscyllium plagiosum | reverse complement strand
CTCCTTGAAAGTGGAGTCGCAGGTAGATAGGATAGTGAAGAAGGCGTTTGGTATGCTTTCCTTTATTGGTCAGAATATTGAGTACAGGAGTTGGGAGGTCATGTTGCGGCTGTACTGGACATTGGTTCGGCCGCATGGTGGAATATTATGTGCAATTCTGGTCTCCTTCCTATCAGAAGGATGTTGTGAAACTTGAAAGGGTTCAGAAAAGATTTACAAGATTGTTGCCAGAGTTGGAGGATTTGAGCTATGGGGAGAGGTTGAATAGGCTGGGGCTGTTTTCCCTGGAGTGTCGGAGGCTGAGGGGTGACCTCCTAGAGGTTTATAAAATCACGAGGGGCATGGATAGGCTAAATAGACAAGATCTTTTCCTTGGTGTGGGGGAGTCCAGAACTAGAGGTGATGTGTGTTTGGAATGAGCTGCCAGAGGAAGTAGTGGAGGCGAGTACAATTGCAACATTTAAAAGGCATCTGGATGGGTATATGAATAGGAAGGGTTTGGAGGGATATGAGCTCGGTGCTGGCAGGTGTGACTAAATTGGGTTGGGATATCTGGTCGGCATGGATGAGTTGGACGAAGGGTCTGTTTCCATGCTGTACATCTCTATGACTCTATGTGGTGGTACAGTCCCAAGCATCCCAAGAATCTGCTGATAATGTTATTTCCCTATTTCTCTTTGCCATGTCCAGTTCTGAAGAAGGGTCACTGGGCTTGCAATGTTAACTCTGTTTTCTCTCCACAGAGATGTCAGACCTGCTGAGTTTCTCCAGCAATTTCCATTTTTGTTTTGAGTATCCACCAGCTGAAGTTCTTGGTTTTATTTTTCTGTTAACTGGGTCCTTACCAGTGATGGAGATCACCGATTTGGAAGGTGTTGCTGAAAGAGACTTGGCAAGTTACATGCGTGCATCTTGTGTATGGTGCACACTATTCCTGCTTTTGGTCAGCATGGGATGTTGTACAGGAATGCTGCTTTGTCTCGGGCAGGGTCAAACTTGTGTGTTGGAACCACACTCATCCAGACAAATGGAGGGTATCCCATCAAACCCCTGACCAGTGTATTGTAAGTAATGGATTTGCTACTATCAGCCTAATCTGAATATTGCCCATATGAACATGGACTGGTTTAGTATCTGTGTATGCCAGTAGTATTAAACATTGTGCAATCATCAGCGACATACCTTATATGTATGATAGAGCAAAGGCCATTGATGAAGCAGCTGAAAATGGTTAGGCACTTCCCAATGGAATGTCTGCACTGATGTCCCATGAGATGGCTGACCTGCAACAATTACAGTCACTTGCCATTATGATTCCAACCAATGGCAAGTTTCCCTTTAACTCCAATTAAGCTCGATTTTGCCAGGGTGCCTTGAATCCACACTCAGACAAGTGTTGTGCTGATGTCATGGGTAGCCATTCTCTCCTCATTTTTAGAGGTCAGCTCTTTTTTTTCCATGGCTGTGTTAAGGTCAGGAGTTCAGTGTCTGTAGTGGAACCCAAGCTGTGGCAAGGTTGTTAGAGGTTATATACAGGTTGTTGCTCTGCAAGTGCTGCTTGGTATTATTGCCTATGCTACTATCTGTCACTCTTTGCTAAAGAGACACAAACTGGCCATATCACACTTTTGTTTTCTTCTTTTTATGCCGAGGACATGTATTGGAAGTTTTCCATGTTGATAGGTAGATACCTTTGTTGTAGCTGCACTGGGACAGCTCAATTAAGATTGTGTTGCTTAAATGGAGAGAGTTTTTTAAAATAATCTGCAGTTCAGGGGGATCTGGGTGTGCTTGTTCACAAAAGGTAATTAGCATGCAGATGCAGCAAGTGATTAAGATATCATATTAAATTTTGTCCTTTTATTGCTCTGGTTTGGGAGTTTAAAAATCGAAGTCTTGTTACAACTATACAGGATGTTGTTGAGGCTGCACGTGGAGTACTGTATATAGTTTTGATCTCTGTATTGTAAAAGGATAAACCAGCATTGGAGGCTGTTCAAACACGGTTCACTAGGTTGATTCACAAGAGGTTGGAAGACTGAGGGGTGACCTTGTTGAAACATCCAAGATTCTTCAGAGGCCTGTTGCGAAGATATTTCAACTATCGGAAGGTTTTGAAGAAGGGGTTACAGTTTCAGAATAAAGTGGGCATTCATTTAAGGTTGAGATGCAAAGGAATTTCTTCTCTCAGTGGGTAATGAATGTCTGGAATTCTCTATCCCAGAGAGTTATGTAGATCACTGAAAGTATTTGAAAAAACAGTCAATGGATTTTGAAACATTGAGGAGTTAAGAGCTACAATCAGCTGGCACAAAAAAAGGAGTTGAGGTCTGGATTTAATCAGCCATTAGCTTGTAAAATGATGGGGTGGGCTGAATGGCCTATTCCCATTCCTGTTTCTTATTTGCTCACTGCTCAGGTTCACATATTACCATATGAACAAGTTAGGTGAGATTTGCAAGTCGCTGTTTCTGTACACTCAAAAAAACCCGTCATAACGCAGGAAGTGTAGCAGCTAATTTTTGTACGATCCCTTGTTCAGTAAACTTTGGTGCAAGGAATGATTAGTTGGAATGATATTACTTGGGCAGTTCTTGGTGTTTGGTGAAATGGGTTGAGTTGTGTTGTCATTGAAAAAACACTATATTATTTCCTCCCATTTAATCCTGAACACTCTGGCCTAGCAATCTGTTCAGCACTGGTGTGTTTTTTTTTCAGTGATTATAAACCTCTGTGTTCCTTTTGAGGTGCAAGGACTGACGGTGGTGCCTTCACCATCTTTCATGAGACCTGACCCAACAACCTGGGAGGAGAAAGTGAGGACTGCAGATGCTGGAGATCAGAGCTGAAAAGTGTGTTGCTGGAAAAGCGCAGCAGGTCAGGCAGCATCCAAGGAACAGGAGAATCGACGTTTCGGGCATAAGCCCTTCTTTTCCTGAAGAAGGGCTTAT
>NC_057711.1:33571750-33682761 GCF_004010195.1 Chiloscyllium plagiosum | reverse complement strand
CTATGGGCGGCACGGTGGCACAGTGGTTAGCACTGCTGCCTCACAGCGCCAGAGACCCGGGTTCGATTCCCGCCTCAGGCGACTGACTGTGTGGAGTTTGCACGTTCTCCCCGTGTCTGCATGGGTTTCCTCCGGGTGCTCCAGTTTCCTCCCACAATCCAAAAATGTGCAGATTAGGTGAATTGGCCATGCTAAATTGCCCGTAGTGTTAAGTGAAGGGGTAAATGTAGGTGAATGGGTCTGGGTGGGTTACGCTTAGGCGGGTCAGTGTGGACTTGTTGGGCCGAAGGGCCTGTTTCCACACTGTCGGTAATCTAATCTAATCTAATCCTTATTTCCATTCTAAAAAGTCTTCCCTTTACGCTAAGGCTGTGCCCTCAGGTCCTCGTCTCTCCTATCACTGAAAACATCTTCCCAATATCCACCCTGTCCAGGCCATTCAGTATTCTGTATATTTCAATTATATTCCACACATCCTTCTAAACCCAATTGAGTATAGAACCAGAGTCCTGAAACGTTCCTCATATGTAAAGTTTTTCATTGCTTGTGAACCTTCTCTGAACATGCTCCACGGCTAGTACATCCTTCCTGAGATATGGGGCCCAAAGAGAAACTTTGTTCTTGAAGGCAGCGTATGTAGAAAACCCAGTCAAATTGAAATTTCAGGTTCTTGTGATTAGAGTAAGGATGGGTACGAACGAGAATGGGCATGCTTAAGGCTTGATGTGGATGTGGTCAAGACTGGTGAGATGTGGAGGCGCATCAATACAGAGAAAATTTTCTCTGGAAGTTTCCTGTTGACGAGTTGTTTTTATGCAATCAGATAACCAAGTCTGTTTATAATTATAGCACATGCTGCCAATTCTCTTCAACCTTTTACACAATGATTACCTTGTGAAAAGAAATCATTATTCAAAAGCTAAATTAAAAGCAAATAAACATATATACCAACAATATATGCAGGAGGATTAGATAATTGTTCTGGTACAAGTCTTTGAAACATTGATCAACCTTCATATTTCCAGCAATTTTGTACATATTACTATTCATTAGTGAATTAAATGACAGAAAAATCATTACCTATTATTAATTTACTTTTTTATAATCTCTTAACTCTGAGAAATCTAAAATACTTGTCTTTTTAACGAATTCAAAAATCATCCTTATTTAATGTGTCTATTTCACAGAAATATAAAATGAATTTATTGTGAGAGATTTCAATTTATTTGTTGTCTTTGGTAGACTGAGCAAGAGGTTATGACATATAGTATCTATAATATGAGGTACATAAATCCTAAATAAATCACTGCGCTTTTGGATTAGAGTTCAGCTCCACATTTTTCCCCAAAAGTGATTTGTTTATACCAAATGCGTAGTATGGGTCACCGAACTGAAATATGAACTTCAATGAATAGCTTGTTCTGCATGAAGAGAGAGTAGAGTTACTGCTGTCTCGTATAGACACAAATAAATTTTCTGCTGCAAAGGGAAGAATTAAAATATTGTGGTTTTTTTGGTAACCTGTTAATGAAATCCATATTCTGTAATCAGAGCCTTTTAACACATTTCCTTGAACAACAAGTATAACTAAAGTTAATAGTTACTTTGTCATACAGAACCTGAGTATTGTTGATAAAAGACATGCTGTCAAAGCTGTTTGACGTGTGCACACAGGGCAGAATTTTAAGAATCCAATGTCTCAAAGGGAACAGCAATAGTTACTGTATGAAAGGAAGGTACTGATTAGTTGACAAGCGGACTCTGATTGGTAGAGGCATTACCATGGAGAATGCACCAAGGAACAGTTTCTTGCCAAGTTTTGTTCAAATTTGAACCAGGTAAGTTGACTCTCTTCAGACTGTCTTTGTCTTTGTGCAGTACAAATTGATAATTACTTGAAGTTTTGGTATTTGTGCAATTCTAGCCTGATGAGTGCAAAACTCATGTTTTTTTTATTTAAGCAATGCTAAAGTTAATAGCTTAGGGAAATGTGTAATTATACCAGTTGCCACTTTTAAAACAATTTGAAATCATGTATTTTAGTTATTGAATTTCAGTTAGTACAGTGATGTCTTCATCTTGGGTTTGTGGAAGCCAGGATATACTATTAATAGTCTCCAGGAGACCAAAAACCTTTTAAGTCTCGACATAAATTCCTTAATTGATTCCTGGTTTTGCTGAATCCAGTGTAGTACTTTTTTGACACATTTTAAGCGCCAATTTGCTGAAATAAGGAAATCTATGTGGAATGAGCTGCCAGAGAAAGTGGTGGAGGCTATTACAATTGCAATGTTTAAAAGGCATCTGGATGGGTATATGAATAGGAAGGGTTTGAAGGGATATGGGCCAGGTGCTGGCAAGTGGGACTGGATTAGGTTGGGATATCTGGTCGGCATAGACGAGTTGGACTGAAGGGTCTGTTTCCATGCTGTACATCTCTGACTCTTTGCAGAAGGATGGGGTGTGGAGAAGAAGTTACAGTAAAACTCAGATGGACCAAACCATCCTCTTCCAATGGCAGTTGTCCAACTGAGTGGGCTGCATCAGCCATTTTCGTTTTCCTTATTTGGTCGTAACCCGAGTAGCACCTACAATGGTTTCTCAATGCCTGCACCGTTACTCTGCATTTCTCCAAGGATTTATTTCTCCCCACCCCGCCCCCAATTCTGATCTGCATCTCACCCTGTGCAACATTAATCAATGATGTAAATATGGAAGCTGATAGCATCATCATAGTAACTGGTGTTCTCATTACCCTTCCCTAATTCCTCCACTGAATCTTTGTTGTCAGGCAATGTCTACAGAATGAGGCGTAATTCCATCCAATTCAAAAGAAAGGAAAAATTGAAGGCATTATCTTCACCCAAAAATTTCTGTTGCCAAGGCACTATCTCTGCGCCCCCACCCCCAACTCCCCTCACCTAAAACTACTGCCTTACACTCAATCAAGCAGATTGTGATGTTGGCATCCTGTTTGATCCCAAGAGAAAGCTCCTGCCACTTTATCCTCCTCGTCACCCTGCCTATCTATGTTGTAACATCACTGCTACCTTGCGTCTGACTTTAGGATGTCAGCATCAGGTAAACAGTGTTTTTGTTAGACTTGGAGTCAATTATTCCAGTGCTGTCCTGGTTGGCCTCTGACCTTCCATGCACCATAAACTTAAGCTCATGCAAAACTCTAGCAATATGTTAGCTAGTGCCACATGCTACTTATCTCTCACTCTTGTGTTTGCTGACTTGTGTTGACTCCTAGTCTACACCTCTCTTGACGTTTATAATTCTTGTGCTCCAGTTCAGATTCCTTCATGGCCCCTTCTTTCCTAATCTCTGTAACCTACTCTTGCTCTATAGCAATGAGAATACTGGCATCTTGTAAATCTCTCATTCTGTTGCCATATTGTTGGATACTGTGCATTCAACCATCATTAGTTTTTTTTTAGCATTTTTTATTTCTCCTGATGAATCTTGATCACAAGTAGAGAAAATATTTGTTTAGCTACTCTTGTATGAGGTGCTTTGGGATGCTTTACTGCGCTAAAGGTGTTATGTTAATGCAAGTTATTAAAGACTTGAAAAGTTTTGAAAATAGATATTCAGACAATTGCTCAGGTTGGTACAAAACCATTTCTCCTCTCTGGCTTAATGATACCTGAACTGGTGATTTAAAGACAAGGATTATCTGCTTTGTATAATTAAGGCAAGTGTTCTCTGATCCAATGTCATGCCACAAAGATAATTTTGTGTTGCACCCAGGAAGTTTGAAATGTTACACTGCACTGAAATTGAAGGGACATTTTGATTAGTACATTTTGAAAACATCATCCTTTTACATTTTTGCTTTTTTTTAAATTTTGCCTTGGGTGAAAAAGAGTTTTTGTTTTCGATAATTGGAGTGGGAAATGGCTTTGCAAATGCTTGTGAGTGGACTTGGCTTAAATCCAGATGACACAAGTACTTGAACTGAAAAGTTATCCAGTGTTATGTAAATTATTAAAAGTAAAACAATAAGTGCAATTTTTACACAATTGACTGCGCAAGTGATGAAATCTGGCAAGAGATTAACAGAATTGTTTTCATGCTGAAAGTTTAGCATTGTAAAATTTATCATAAACATTGAGAAACTGAAATTCACACCTGTTTCCTTTTACCATATTAATATAAGCTTTCTGAGCGTCTGGGAGAGTGTGACTTGAGTTGCCAAATTTTGTGTTTTGATACTATAGCCTTTCTGACAGTGACCAAAGGCCAAATCTTTGAGGTGCTATTTGTAGCCCATGGGTGAAATAAGTTGAACATTAACCATTCCCCAAGGGAATTAGGCTTAAAGCTCATTTATAAGTAAATCATCAAAGGGAAAGAAACTGATTTGTGTATATTAGAAATGGCAGTTAAGGAGATGTTGTGGAGTTTGTTGTTTGATATCACAATTACAGTTAATTTCATTTGTTCAAATGGGCACTTAACTAATTTTTTTAAAAAGTTGAAGTGTCCTTAATATCTCAGACCCAGTGTGGAAGAGCCTGTCTTTTGGAATATCCAGATTTTTTTTGTTTATTTTTATTGTAGATGTGCTGTTTTGCAGTTGGCTAGAATGTCTTTCATTTGAATGCTATGGTAAATGGCATGCCCTCTGTGTTGTAGTTAATTACTGCACCAGCTATCAGCACATGTTTTGCAACAGGAAGTAACTTGTCTGTATTTTTGCCATTAACTGAATTAATCATAAAGTTATCCTTTCTTGACTTTGGTGTCTTTTCAGTTACTTTGCAATAGCAACAAAAAATAGACAATTATGTAGTGTGATTGTGGCAGTGGTTAGCCTGGAACTAACACAAATGGATTTTCACCTATTGAATTGTAAACGTGTACAACTTGTACTTGAAGCAGTATGCAAAGCGGTTAAGGATGAGTGTGATCCTAGAAGAAAATGGAATAGACCGTGCTTTGAAAATGGTCACTTGTTCAGATATGTTTTGTTCAGATTTTGTGTTCAGTTTCACATGTGATTGTAGCTAGACCCTGACAAGTCTAAGTGGCAGGAATTGTTATTTCTGTCAAATATCGCATTGTGATTAAAATATTTAGTAACCTAGTGTGTTCACAAATAATTCTTAGACTATGTAGTTCTATCGACAAATCCTCCAATAATAAAGCAGTCCGTGTCTACATGTGACAGAATGTGGAGTGTCTGTGTTGAACTGGGGTGGACAAAGTTAATGACCTGACACTAGGCTATAGTCCAACAGGTTTATTTGGAAGTACAAGCTTTCAGAGTGCTGGTCCTTCATCAGGTAGCTAGTGGAGTAGGATCATAGGACACAGAATTTATAGCAAAAGATCAAAGTGTCATACACCCGTGATCTATTGAACAAACCTAGATTGCTGTTTAGTCTTTCATCTTTTAGAATGGGTTGCAGGTTTCATTTCATTAATATGTAAATTCTAGAACTACTTTCAAGTCACATTCCTGAGACAGCTTTTTTTAAAAAAAGTGACATCTCTGCTCAGACGATGCATTAAAAGTGTGAGGTTAGCGTCTGTGCTGAAAAATGTGTTGCTGGAAAAGCGCAGCAGGTCAGGCAGCATCCAAGGAGCAGGAGAATTGACGTTTCAGGCATAAGCCCTTAGAAGGGCTTAAAAGCCATTAGAAGGGCTTATGCCCGAAACATCGATTCTCCTGCTCCTTGGATGCTGCCTGACCTGCTGTGCTTTTCCAGCAACACATTTTTCCGCTCTCTTCTCCAGCATCTGCAGTCCTCACTTTCTCCAGGTTAGAGTCTGTCTTGAGTCAGACTGGTTCCTTTTCTGAAGTAGGAATTTATAAAATGTCATGTGGATTATAAAAATTATTGACTATCGACAGAGTGTGTGCTTTTTGAACAAAATAGAATGGTATTTGCAAATGCAAATTGACCCCATAGACGTGTGTGTGTTTTTTTTGATGTGTGCGAGTGTGATGGAGTATGTCTGTGAGAGGGTGTGCACATGGTTGAGTGTGTGTGACAGGTCGGGCACGCCTAAGAGAGAGCATGTCTATGAGACAGGGTCTGTATGAATGTGTAATGTAAGTATGTGTGAGTGTGTATGGTGTAGTCAGGTCACCTGTATTGTGACATGAACCCAAAGTTCCGATTGAGACTATCCTCATGGGTACTGAACTTGGCTATCAACCTCTGCTCGGCCACTCTGCATTGTTGCATATCCTGAAGTCCGCCTTGGAGGACGGTCACCTGAAGATCCGAGGCCAAATCTGCCTGGCTGCTGAAGTGTTCCCTGACTGGGAGGGAGCACTCCTACCTGCTGATTGTTGCGTGGTATCCATTCAGCCGTTGTTATAGTGCCTGCTTTGTCTTGCCAATGTACCATGCCTTGGAGCATCCTTGCCTGCAACATATGAGATAGACAGACAATGTTGGCTGAGTTACATGATTACCTGCTGTGTACATGGTGGGTGGTGTGCCCAAGTGTGATGGTAGTATCCATGTCAACACTCTGACACGTCTTGTCGTGGTTGCCAAGACAGGATTGTAAGGTGTTGTGGTTAATGTTGCCCTGAAGGCTGGGCAGTCTGCTGTGAACAATGTCTGTTTAAGGTTTGGCAGCTGTTTAAAGGTGAGAAATGGAGGCGTGTGGAAGGTCTTGGTGAGGTGCTCATCCTCATTGATAATGTGTTGCAGGCTACAAAGAACGTGTCGTAGTTTCTCTACTCCCAGGAAGTACTGGACAATGAAGGATTCCCCTATCGATTGCATCTTGTGTCTATCTCCTGAGGAGGTCATTATGGTTTCTTGCTGTGGCACATTTGAATTGGCAATCAATAAGTTGAGCATCATACCCTGTTCTTATGAGGGCATCCTTGAGCACCTTCAGGTGTCCATCACGTTCCTCCTCATCTGAAAAGATCCTTTGTATGCGTAGGGCTTGTCTGTAGGGGATAACTGTTTTAATATGTTTAGGGTGGAAGCTTGAAGTGTAACATCATGGGTTATCTGTGGGTTTGCGGTAGAGTGAGGTACTGAGGTGCTTATCCATGATAGAGATGTGTGTCCAAGAATGAGATAGATACTAAAGAGTAGTCCATGGTAAGTCTGATGAAACTTATTGATATCACTGTGTAGTTGTTTCAGTGACTCTTTGCCGTGGTCCAGAGGAAGAAAATGTTATCAATATATCCAGTGTATATTGCTGGTTGGAGATCCTGTGCAGCAAAGAAGTTTTGTTTGAACTTGTACATGAAGTTGCCCTATCTTCAATGATAGGGCAGCCCAGCACATCAATGCAACGGAAGCAAATACAATCATCAGCCTGGAGTGCTGAGTGGATGATCAATCTCAGCCTGTTCCTGGAGCTCTCAGTATCACCGATGTCAGTCGTGAACTAATTTAATTCACTTCATTTGATATCAAGAAATGACTGAAGACATTAGATACTGTAATGGTTACAGTTCTTCACAATTTTCCAGAAATGGTACTCTGGACGTTTGCTTCAAAAGTGGCTGTGCCCTGAGGCTAAGCTGTTCAGAATCTATCCAACAATATGGAAAACTGTCCAGGTATGTCTTGTCCGCAAAATTAAAAATCTCTCAACACTAGGTTACAGTCCAACAAGTTTATTTGGAAGTACTGCTTCTTCACCAGGTGGCTGTGGAACATGATTATAAGACTCCTCAGAATTTATAGCAAAAGATTATAGTGCCATGCAACTGAAATGATATATTGAACAAACCTAGCTTGCATTACCACTCACCATAATCCTATTCCTGCAAACATTGGCCTTCATTTGTCATCTTTACTGCCTGCTGCACCTGGTATGATTATCTTTAATGACTGGTATACAAGGATACCCAGGTCACATTGCATGTTCCCCTCTCCGAATTTATGGCCATTCAGATAATCTGCCGCCTTGTTATTTGCTCCCAAAGTGGATCACATGACATTTATCCACATTATGTTGCATCTGCTATGCATTTGCCCACCCACTCAGCCTGTTTAAGTCACACTGAAACATCTCTTCATCCTTCTCACAGCTCACCCTCCCACCCAGCTTTATGTCATCTGCAAATATTTGGGATATTGCTTTTAGTTTCTTCATGTAAATCATTAATATATATACTGTGAACAGCTGGAGTTCTAAACTGATCCCTATGGTGCTCCACTAGTCATTACTTGCCTTTGGAAAAAGCCCCACTTGTTCCTACTCCTTTGTCTGCAAACCAGTTTTCTGTCCATCTTAGCACACTCCCTGCATCCCTCCACAACTACCTCCAATCCCACATGCTTTAGTTTTACACACTAATCCCTTTTGTGGAACTTTGTTGAAAGCCTTCTGAAAATCCAAATGTACCACATCTATTGGCTTTCCCTGATCAACTCTACTATTTCATCCTCGAAGAATTCTAGTAGATTTGACAAACATGATTTCCCTTTTGTAAATCCATGCTGACTGTCCAATCTTGCCACTGTTTTCCAAGAAAAATGAATTATCCATGAATTTTGGGTGCCAAAGCATATACATAATGTATTGCTTCTTATGCTTGGAGAATCAGGTTGGACACTTTTTTTCTCCATTTGACCTAATATTAATCAACACACGAGATGTTTTGGGGAAAAAAGATAATCAGTAGGATTGGGGTCAGGAAGAGGCTGCAGCTGGTTTCTACCACTCTTTTTGCCAATTGAAAGTAGACTCGTGCTCCACATGAACTGCCATTATGTCATCTACAGGGCCAAGAGCAGTCCTTATTCAAGTGCAACCTGTTGGAACACTGAAACTTAACTATTTACTTTGTTAGTTTTGATAAAGATTTAACAGAGCTAAAACAAAAACCATAGATGATGAAGTGTTAACAGCTATGTGGCATCTAAAAAGCTTGCGGACAACCTCATGTAACTGAAATATCACGTTGAGACAGACTTTGGTAATGTTTTTGGGATTGAAAGAAACCTCGAAGGCCTCTCCATATGCAAAGAATTGGGCTTCAACTGATACGATACAACAATTGTGTAGTACGTGTTCTGGTAAGGTGCAGGCATTGGCAGATATACTTTCGAGAGCAACATTGAATTGAGCAGAAAAAGGTGACCTAATTTTACAAAAGTAGATTGCTATTCCGTGATAATAACCAATACTTTACAAGCAAATTACGGCAGACTCTGGCCAATTTGTACAGCTCAGAAATCTGACCAAGAGTGCACAAAGGTAAGAGAACCCAATCTGTGACATTGAATGAAATATAGTCCACTGGAGCAGGAGCCACATCTACCAATTGTGGAAGATTTGTTGGTGTCTGATCATACAATAATCAGGCCAAAGGTGACATGAAAAGAAATCCTTCAGACCTTTTTGTGTGGGACATCTATGTAGCACAAATGCAGAACAAGAATGCAACAATCAACGATAACCAGCACTTCAGAGCATACGGAATTGCATTTTGTCGTGTTTAATAATGCACAGCCAAGTACCTAAGGAGCCAGTTACTTTATCAAGAAATAATGCTTGTGCTTCAGGGTTTCCTAGAAGAGTTTAGTACTGGAGAATAGATCTCAATTTGTGAGTGAACATCAAATAGGTGACAAGTTTTCAGTTCTCAGTCAAACCGCAGAAGAAAGAACGGTCAAGACTGTGAAGTCACTGCATAAGAATCCAGACTGGGAATTAGTTCTACTCCATTATGGAGCAACACCATTCAATAATGGGTGCTAGCCAGCAGTATTCCTTCATGAGAAGGAGAATAAAAACAGATGTACCAATTCTAAAACACAACCTCAAGCCAAACACAAACCCTGAAAGCCAAGAGTGTAAAACAGCTTTTGGAAAATAAAACAGCTGAAGTGGTACAACTCAAGTTGGAAACTTAGTCAGGGCACCAAGTCTAGTTGAGGGAAAGGAAGGTCAGAATCCACAGTCATCCAACAAATGGATCAACCGAGATTTTATTTTGTCAGAATGTCTGAAGTTATTCAGAGCAAACAAAAGGCATTGATCTTACTCGAGTGAAGGAGATCTATTGTGGTTATTATGCAATATGGGATAGCATACCTACATGAGATAGAGTATGGAGTACCATCATCATTGCGGTGAACTGAGACTGATTTTAAGACACCTGGAGATTCTTTCAACCTGACCAGTTCAGAGTTTTGAGCAGGTGGGAGGAGAAATAGGTGATGGGTGATAATGGAAATAATGTTGTGAACAATGACCGTGATTACAAAAGACCATGCAAATACATCAAAGTGAACTCTTTGAATAATGTAGGTGAGGTAGAGATAAATTTGTGAAGATGTGATCTAATGTGATCATTTATATGAATCTCATGACTCTGATATCAAGTAAAAGAGAACATAGTAGTCTAGGACAAGTATGTGGGGAGGGAGAGATCTTGAACACTTCAGTAAAAAGTCTGTATTTGATTAAGTATTATATACAGATGCAAGTGAAGTGTTTCTGTACATCAGGAGTTGTGAAACCTTAGAGCTAAGGAGTAAATGGCCTCTGTTACAGTCAATGTGCAGGCATTGACCACCTGTTATTCTTCAAACCTGTCTAACAATGTATAGATAGCACCATTGACTTAAAAAGATACAGTGGACTATCTAAAATGCTATTCTTGTTCACAGATCTCTGCCTTCAGCCTTGCCAAGTGATGCACCTGACATTGCTGGCACTTTTTCTTGGCTGATCAAAATAAGTATCGTGGGTGTGACATGTAGGTGAAAGTCTTGCATTGGTCCTCTGGGCAAACTCCTGGAATTTGAGGCTAATGCTGATTTTAAATCCTAAGAAATAATCTTTCAATCAGGATTGATACCATCTTTAAAAATCAAGAAAGTTATTTTTGCATTAAATCTCCAGTTAGCAACTCTTTTTAGAGAAAATTGAATGTACAGATTTGCTTTAGAATAATTGGAGAAATGCCTTCATTACCCTCACCAAAATTTTAAGGATTGTTGCAAAAATGATTCATTATCAGCTGCTTCCTTGTCATGACCTTAGATTCGAAATGGTGACTAGCTGATGTGATTTGATAACTGGTTAATGATTCAATGTTAGGACTCACTGCACATCACCCGCTATTGGCATCAGCTGATAGTATGATTGGGTAAGTAGTTAAGTTTCATTGCAATTTACTCTTTTCCCCAAAAATGCCAATCAAGCATTCACTACTTATTTGATTATAGCTATATTTTATCACCAGCTGTTCACCTGAGATTTACAAATTGAATCAATTGTTATGCCCTTGACATGCGAGGTTACATTATTCAAGGATTTACCTCCCCTCTTCTGTTACTAATAAATGCATTACCTCACATTTACTGCAGTTGGCCTAGAGCAAAGATATAACAAACTTAGTAAAACTCTTCCCCTTGAATTTATCTGAATCCCTATTTATCTTGAAGGTGATGACTGACTAGATGGTCCCAAAGGAGCTGGCATATTAGGATAACATCACAGTGAATTCCAGCAATTGAGAATAAAGCACTTTTTTAAAAAAACATTTCCCTTACCCACAAAGTCCCTTGCGTCTGAGACCAGTCTTTACCAATGCTGCGGGTGAAATCCACTAACTCAAAACACATCAAGGTTATTCTTTCTGCGGGCATTAGCTTTTTTTTGGCAGTTTACCATCTTGGTACAGATCTGTGTCCTAGCCAACAGACTGGAGATTTTTGAGTTTTATTATTAATCCATGTTTAAAAATCATCTTTACAGTAGTAGGATTACTGTGTTAAATTTTTAGAATTTCATTATGATATAGTCCTCCCATTTAAAACTATCTTTCATTGCCTGGCAATATTGTTTGAATAAGCATTTATTACAAAGAAATATCTATTATTAATGCTGTTCTCTTAAGTACTTGTCCCAAAAATTATGGTTCATTGATTTTTAACCTGCAGTCAAGCTGTTTTGCCAGTTTTGTTATGAGAATTGCTAGTTTGACAACATTTCTGGTGAAATTTGAACCTTTGCCTTTTCCTGTAGCTAGCTATGAATTTGTGAAGCTTTAAAATGTGACAAAAGTGAATAACGTAATTGCTCTTTCCAGAAAGCAATGAGGTTCAGTTGTTAAACAATCCCACACTTCTTGCTAGGTGTCTAAACCTAGAGGTATAATTTTACACTGGTGACTGGTAGGCTCCATGCTGCAATTGCCTGCTCTAAGTTGCTGCTTTTTAATCCCCCAAGGTCAAACGTTTTCATCATTGGTAGAAGAGTTAATTTAAAACATGTTTAGATCTACTGAGTCATCTGTCCAGCAGTGGGGGTTTCCTTCATGAATTAAGAGAGCTATTGCCTCCTTGTGTGAAACTTCTGGCGTCCATATGATTTCCCCAATTGAGATTGGAACATTCTTGGCTTGAGCCCAGATTGTGTTTTGTGGTTATGTCACTGTGTTGCCTGGTCAAAGCCTAATTTTACTTCTATTACCAGATTTTAGTACTGCTGCTTTCTCAATATTGGTGATGGGAAAATTACATCAAGTTTGGTAGTAAAATCAGCCCAAGCACCACAAGTCTGTCTGTGTGTGTCTCTCTCTCTCTCTCTCTCTCTCTCTCTCTCTCTCTCTCTCTCTCATGGTGAACTACTTCTATGATTGTATGGTAAATCTTTTCTTAGAATCCTGCCTCCTAAGTGAAACAGATGTTTCTTTTGAATAACAGCAAGAATTTATTAAATAATGCAATATAAACCTTCGGGATTAACCGTTGGTCAATAGTCTCAAGGATAGCAAAAATGTACTAGATTTTTGCATGTTGAATCTAGTTAGAAGCCTGTTTCCCTGCCCCCTCTTTCTTTATGTTACGTAAATGTTTGAATGATGTCATTCAATTTAGCATATGCATCCAGCTCAGATAGCTAAAGCCAAGGGTGGTGGTATGAACTAGATGCTTCCAGAACACTCTGGCTTATGGTTTTGAAGTGTCTCGTGCTGCTGATGAGCCTTCCAAAAAGCTTCAATTCTGATTTGTTTTGCAACGTAGCATTTCACAGCATGAAGTTGAATGTGGATTGTTTTATTCTCATGCTGTGTCTCTGAAAGTCAGATTAGTTTCAAGTTTTTGGTCAGATTCAGAAACTCAATTAACAGGACGTAGAGTAAGCAAACGATAGGCGATGAACTTGGCAGTTAGCCTACTGAGGATGATAATACTGTATTACAATCACTTAAAGCAAAAATTGAAAAGAATAGAAAGTATCTGTAAGATGAAGGGGTAGGGAAGAGAAAATATGTGGGGAAAAAGTGATGGAATGGAGTTCTCATGTGAATGGCATAAAAGTGGTCATGGGATTAAAAGGCTGGGAGACATTACTTGTTGAATATTTAACCTGGGAACAACTTTCTTATTCTGACTCGACAATACGCAGTTAGCTTTCAGTATGTTTCTCTGTTTAATTTGAAAGCAAAGTACTATAAAATATTCAACATGACTGGAATTTGTTATTCTAGTTGTCTTCCAAGTACCTGTTGCATCTAAATTACTTTTTAAAAGTTAGCTCCAAAGAGTAAGCAGTTGGACCAGAAGGTAATAAGAGATAATAGGAGGTGGAGATAATGCAAAATGGCTCCGGTCAGTTTAAATTTCAGGTTTTCAAAGTGACCACGTATGGTCGGCTGCCACTTTAAATTATTTGAGAAGATAAGGTTTGAGAGAGTACCATTCACAACCAAAACTATGCAGGCCTCTATTTTCTTCATAATTTGTCCATATTCATAGTCATAGAGATGTACAGCACAGAAACAGATCTTTCAGTCCAACTCGCCCAGCCCAATCTGTCCCACCTGCCAGCACCTGGCCCATACCCTTCCTATTCCTATACCCATCCAGATGTCTTTTAAATGTTGCAATTGTACCAGCCTCCACCACTTCCTCTGGCAGGTCATTCCATACACGTACCACTCTCTGTGTGAAAAAGTTGCCCCTTAGATCTCTTATAACTTTCCCCTCTCACCCTAAACCTAAGTTAGGTTTGTAAGATGATCAGGGGAATAGATAGAGTAGACAGTCAGAGACCTTTTCCCTGGGTACAACAGAGTGTTACAAGGGGACATAAATTGAAGGTGAAGGGTGGAAGGTGTAGGGGAGATGTCAGGGGTAGGTTCTTTACCCAGAGAATGGTGGGGGCATGGAATGCGCTGTCTTTGGGAGTGGCAGAGTCAGAATCATTGGTGACTTTTAAGCGGCAATTGGATAGGTACATGGATAGATGCTTAAGCTAGAACAAATGTTCGGCACAACATTGTGGGCCGAAGGGCCTGTTCTGTGCTGTATTGTTCTATGCCCTCTAGTTCTGGGCTCCCCCATCTCAAGGAAAAGACTTTGTCTATTTACTCTATCTATGCCCCTCATGATTTTAAAAACCTCGATAAGGTCACCCCTCTGACGTTCCAGGGAATACAGCCTTAGCCTATTCAGCCTCTCCCTGTAGCTCAAATTCTCCAACCTGGCAACATCCTTGTAAATCTTTTCTGAACCCTTTCAAGTTTCACAACATTCTTCTGATAGGAAGGAGACCAGAATTGCACACAATATTCCAAAAATGGCCTAATCAATGTCCTGTACAGCCGCAACATGACCTCCCAACTTCTGTACTCAATACTCTGACCAACAAAGGAAAGCATACCAAACGCTGCCTTCACTATCCTATCTACCTGCAACTCCACTTTCAAGGAGCTATGAACCTGTACTCCAAGGTCTCTTTGTTCAGCAACACTCCCCAGGACCTTACCATTAAGCGTATAAGTCCTGCTAAGATTTACTTTTCCAAAATGCAGCGCCTCACATTTATCTGAATTAAACTCCATCTGCCACTTCTCAGCCCATTGGCCCATCTGGTCAAGATCATGTTGTAATCTGAAGTAACCTCCTTTGCTGTCCACTACACCTCCAATTCTGGTGTCATCTGCAAACTTACTAACTATATCTCTTAAGCTCACATCCAAATTATTTATATAAATGATGAAAAGTAGTGGACCCAGCATCGATCCTTGTGGCACTCCACTGGTCACAGGCCTCTAATCTGAAAAACAACTCTCCACTACCTCCTACCTCTGAGCCGGTTCTGTGTCCAAATGACTAGTTCTCCCTGTATTCCATGACATCTAACCTTGCTAACCAGTCTCTCATGAGAAATCTTGTCAAAAGCCTTACTGAAGTCCATCTAGATCACGTCCACTACTCTGCCCTCATCAATCGTCTTTGTTATTTCTTCAAAAAACTCAATCAAATTTAGATTAGATTACTTAGTGTGGAACAGGCCCTTTGGCCCAACAAGTCCACACCGACCTGCCGAAGCACAACCCACCCAGACCCATTCCCTTACATTTACCCCTTTACCTAACACGATGGGCAATTTAGCATGGCCAATTCATCTAACCTGCACATCTTTGGATTGTGGGAGAAAACCGGAGCACCCGGAGAAAATCCATGCAGACACAGGGAGAATGTGCAAACTCCACACAGTCAGTCACCTGAGGCGGGAACTGAACTCTGGTCTCTGGCACTGTGAGGCAGCAGTGCTAACCACTGTGTCACAGTTTGTGAGACATGATTTCCCATGTTGACTATCCCAAACCAATCCTTGCCTTTCCAAATACATGGACATCCTGTCCCTCCTGATTCTATGATCTGACCTCCAGATAATTTTTCATGCTGCCAGCTCTCAGTATTATGAGTTACTAGATGAGTGAAATAACTAACTGGATTTTTGGGCTAGATACTGCAGTGGTACACTGACTTCTTAGTGGCTTGGAGCCTCTGTCATTTACTATGCTCTTGAGTGCTCCACATAACCTGGTCCATGTAACTGTCCCAACCTGAAGAATGGTAGGATCTAAATCCAGCAAAATGTCTACACCAAGGTTGCCAGGTTTGAGGTGCTGTATCTGTTATAATGAGATGGAAAGAAAAAAAAATGTGTTGCAGTTGATAGCATCATTATAAACCCTAAACTGTAGTGTTGTTACAAATCTGCAAAGTCTTTGCACACTTTTTCCGTCAGATCATATTTCACCAAATTGTAGACACATGTAAAACAAAGCTTAGCAGCACAACCTGAATTATCACTCTATGCTTTTGCCTCCAGTACTTTTTTGAATGTTGAAAATAATGAAGTTAGTGAGTACTATCCACTTTTAACAGTAATCCATCATGTCATCCACCTGTCTTCATTTAAAAGTTGGTAGGGCAAACCTAGATAGAACAAGGGCAGCAGATAGTTGGGAATATGACCACCTGTAAGTTCGTCTCCAAGCCACTTACCATCCTGACCTGGAACTGCATGGCTGCTCCTTCATTATTGCTGGGTAAAAGTCATGGAACTTCCCCTCTAACAGCATTAAGGGGCTAATTACATCACGTGAGCTGCAGTGATTCAAAAAAGGTGACTCACCAACAGCTTTCCAAAGGCAATTAGAGATTGGCAACAAATGCTGGTGTTGCCAGCAGTACCCAAATTCCACAAATTAATAATATAAACCAAAACTCTTCATTATTTCCTCATGTTTTTCTAACCTTGATAGCAAAATAAGCATACTTTGTTTTCTGGTGTGCACCTAATGTTTTTACATTCATTTATCTATTATCATTTTGCACTTCCATTTGTTTAAAAAAAACCTATGTAAATTTCGCACCAGCACTTTTCACATACAGATGTAGAACAGTGGTAATACTAGTCTAATAACCTAGTGGTCAGGACTATTACTCAGGGGATGCAAGTTCAAATCTAACCATACAGCTGGGCATATTTAAATTCAATGAATAGATCTGGAATAAGAACCTTATTCCAGTGAAGGTGGAGTGCAGTACCAGAATTCACAGCTTTTTTTCTTGATGTCAACTTGGTAATAATACAACATATTGTCTATTTGGTTTTCACAATACAGTTGTCTTAAGGCAGCTTCTAGTCAACTTTGCAATGAAGGAGAATTTTCCAAGTGTTTTGGCCTTGCATGCAAAGTATCATTTATCAACTCTATTTTTAACTTGTGAATTATGCAATCAATTTAATCATCAGGATGTTGGTAAGGCCTCTTCAGGAGTACTGTGTGCACTGCTAGTCACCCTGTTATAGGAAGGATGTTATTAAACTGGAGAGGATTCAGAAAAGATTTACCAGAATGTTGCTGGGAATGGATGGTTTGAGATATAAAAATAGACTGGAAAGGGAGAAGCTGCAAGGCTGGGTCTATTTACTGGAGTGTCAGAGGCTGAGGGAGTGACCTGTTGGAAGTTTATAAAATCATGTGGAGCATGGATAAGGTGAATAGCCAAGGTCTTTTCAGAGGGTGGGGAAGTCCAAAACAAAAGGTTTACGGTGAGAGGGGAAAAGATTTAAAAAGGATTTGAGGAGAGAGTTTTTCACACAGCTGGTGGTGTGTGTATGGAATGAGCTGCCAGAGGAAGTGATGGAGGTGGGTAAAATTGCAACTTTTTAAAAAGCCTGTGGATGGATATATAAATAAGC
The DNA here is from genome assembly GCF_004010195.1 of Chiloscyllium plagiosum. NCBI lineage: Eukaryota > Metazoa > Chordata > Chondrichthyes > Orectolobiformes > Hemiscylliidae > Chiloscyllium > Chiloscyllium plagiosum. The sequence continues at coordinate 33,665,295 of NC_057711.1, read as the reverse complement.
AAGGTTAAGAGGGATATAGGCTAAATTCTAGTAAATGGCACTGGTCAGATTTGGATGTCTGTTCAGAGCAGACAAGTTGGACCAAAGGATCTAATTGACTAAGTTCCCAGGCTATGTTGTGGTAAACTCTGATTAGCATTACTTTTTATTGTCGTGGGCTTTTAGTTCCAAATAAATGTTCTCGCAGTAGTACTAATCTGAGGAAGCAATAACTACTAAAGGAAGTAATAAGTACAACAGTTATAAAAATATCCACATGAATTTGTATTGGCATTTATATAAATGATTTGGATGAGAATATAGAAGCCACGCTTAGTAAGTTTGCAGATGAGACCAAAACTGGTGACATAGTAGACAGGTGAAGAAGGCTTTCCAAAATTATAAAGGATCTTGATCAAATGGGCTAAAAAATAGTAAATGGTGCTAAATCTGGATAAATATACCAAAATGCAAAATGTTACAACCAACAAGGGTAGGACTTACACAATTAGTGGCAGGGCCTTAGGTAGTGTTGAAAAGTGCAGAAAAACACAGCAGGTCAGGCATCATCCAAGGAGCAGGAGAGTCTATGTTTCAGGCATAATCTCTTCATCAGGAATGTGGAAGGGGAAGGGGCAGAGAGATGAAAAGGAGGGTGGGGCTGGGGCTGGGGGGAAGGTAGCTGGGAAGGCGATAGTTGGATGCAGATGGGGGGTGGTGATAGGTCATTGGGGAGGGTAGAGTGGATAGGTGGGGTGGAAGATGGACAGATCAAGAGGGCAGGGCTGCTGCTTCAGAATGTGGTTGAAGAGCTTCCGGGCATAGGGGTGTTGAAGAGCTTACTGCAAAGCCTCTTCCAAGGTAGGCATCCTTGGATGCTGCCTGACCTGCTGTGCTTTTCCAGTGCCATACTTTTCAACTCTGACTTTTTCCAGCATCTGTAGTCCTCACTTTCTCCTTGAGGAGTGTTGTAGAACAGAGAGACCTAGAGGTGCAGGAACATAATTCTTTGAAGTTTGCATCATGTACATACAGAGTGGTTAAAAAGGCATTTGGCGCACTTGCTTTCATTGCTTAACCGTTTTAGTATAGGAGTTGGGAAGTCATGTTGAGGTTTGTACAGGACATTGGTGAGGCCTCTTCTGGAATACTGTGTCCAGTTCTGGTCACCCAGTTATACGAAGAATATTATTAAGCTAGAGAGGGTTCAGAAGAGATTCACCAGGATGTTGCTGGGGATGGAAGGTTTGAGTTATAAAGAGAGGCTAAATAGGCTGGGACTTTTTTCACTGGAACATAGGAGGTTGAGAGGTGACCTGATAAAGTTTATAAACTAATGAGAGGTATAAGTGAAGTTAATAGTTGTCTTTTCCCTAGGACGTGAGATTTCAAGACTAGGGGCCACATTTTTAAGGTGAGAGATTTTAAAGAAAGGCATGAGAGGCAAATGTTTTACACAGAGGGTGGTTCGCATGTGGGGAGTGAACTTCCTGAGGAAGTGGTGGATGCTGGTTCAATTACAACACTGAAAAGACATTTGGATAGATACATGAATAGGAAAGGATTGGAAGGATATGGACCAGGAGCAGGCAGGTGTGACTAGTTTAGTTTGGGATTGTGTTTGGCATGGACTGGTTGAACCGAAGGGTTTGTTTGTGCTCTTTGGTTCTATGAATTGGAGCTGAGTTTATCAGATCAGGTTAGAAGCTGTGAATTTGTGCAAGTAACCCACCTCCTGACTTGAAGTCTGAGTGCTGGCCTTCTGGGGCGAAAGTCACATCCCACATGTGAATTTACAAGAAAAAGATTGATAATCTTACCTTTTATTCTACTCTCAGATCAAGTGTACCAATCAGAGTACACTTACCAAACAATCAGCACCCTGTGCTCTCATCCGGCATAAATGTTGGTTTTGCATTCTTTACATTCTTGTCAAATGTCTTGATGATTCCAAGACAAGAAGTTCCAACAGTGTTCACCAGTATGAAAGGATACTGCACAAAATCAGAGTAACGTACTTGAATTGGTAGGAGATTTTGTTTTTGCCAACAAGCAAAGTATATATGGGTCTTTTTAAGATTCAGGATGAGATAAGTGGGGTTGTGCAGGACCTGACCTGAGCCCTGAACATCTAGCAATGGCATAGATGAGGGGGTAAAGGCATGGTGCCTAAATTTTCAGATGACTCAAACTTGTAAAGCTGATATGATATAAATGTCCAGACTGCTAAATGAATGTATAAACAATCTGGCAGGTGAAATATAATATGGAAAAATGTGAAGTTCAGTTTGGCAGGAAGAGTGGAAAACACAATTATTTAAACAGGGAATGACTACAGAATTTTGAGGTGCTGAGCAATTAATGTGTTCTCGTCATCTGAGTCTAAAGGATTAGTATACAGCTGCAACAAATGATTAAGAAGCTTAACTTGTTAGGAGGGTAGTAGAATTTAAAGGTGAAGATGTTGCTTCATTTATATAGGGCTTTGGTGAGACTGAATCTTGAATCCTGTGTAAGGATATAAGGACAGATGTTGTGACATGGGAAACGTTGTAGGAGGTTTCCTAGACTGATATCTGGATTAGATATATTGGTTTTCTTTTGAAGAAAGTTTGGACAAAATTGACTTTTTTTTCTAGAATTCAGAAGAGTAAGGACTGATTTGATTCACTGGGGTAATGTGCTGGAAATCAAGCTCCACTGTTACCACATTGTCACAAAAATTAGTTTTTTTAAATGGTGTGAAAGTTCCCTAATTTCAATGCTGGGGTCGCAAATATTTACAATGTAGAACATAGAACAGTACAGGTCCTCAATGTTGTGCTTTTATTCTACTCTCAGATCAAACTAACCTGCATACCCTTCATTTTACTATCATCCATGTGCCTATCCGAGAGTTGCTTAAATGTATCTGACTCTATTACCACTGCTGGCAGTGCATTCCATGCACCCATTAATATGTATTAATGACTTGGATGAGGCAAGTGAAAGTACTATAGCCAGGTTTGCAGATGACCCAAAAATAGGTGGGAAAGGAAGTGGTGAGAGTGACCAATTATGGACAGGGATGTCTGACAGGTGAAGTGAGTGCCAAACATTTGGTAGATAAAATATAATGTGGGAAAATGTAACACGATGCACTTATGCAGCAAAAGTACAGAAATTGAATATTATTTTAAATCGAGAAAGACTGCAGAAAGCTACAGAATAGAGGGATTTGGAAATCCTCATTCATGAATCACAAAGTTAACATGAAAGTTCAGTGGCTAATAAGGAAGACCGGCTTTTATTAAAAAGGAAATGGAATATAATAGTAAGAAGGATTTGCTAAAGCTGTACAAGGCACTAGTCAGACCACAGGTGAAATACTGTGAACAGTTTTGACCTTTTATCCAAGTAAAGATATTACGGCATTGGAGGCAGTCAGAGAAGGTTCACTGGACTGCTACTGGTTATGGAGGACTGCCTAATGAGGAGAGATTGAGATTACAATCATTAGAATTTAGAAGAATGAGAGGTGATCTCATTGAAATATGCAAGATACTTAAGGAACATAACAACAGGGTAGAGGCAGAGATATTGTTTTCTCTTGTGAGAGAGTCTCGGACCAGTGGGCGTATTCAGACTAAGGGGTTGCACGTTCAAAAGAGGAGTTTCTCCTGAGCTTGGCAAATGTGTGAATTTCTTTGCAGAGAGCTGTCGAGGCTGAGTTGTTAAATTATTTAAGGCTGAGAGAGGCAGATTTTTCATTAGTTACAAATGGGTGAAAGGGAAGAGGCAGTGGAGTTGAAGATTATTGGATCAGCCATGATTTCATTGAAACAGATTCGATAAAATGAATGGCCTACTTCTCCTCCTCCATCATATGGCTGACAAAGTTCGAGCCAGAGATACAATGTCACACTTTCTGCTTGTTTGAATGGCGTGCACTTCCTGTAAGAATGTTGACGCATCAAAGATCAAGCAGAATTCATAATCCTCTTTAACATCTTCCACCATCTTAAACTTTCATTCCCTCCAGCACTCCTGCACTTTGGCAGTAGTGTTTCCCACGTACGGTGCATTGAAGCAGTTCCCGAGGCTGTGTTCACAATGCCTTTGTAAATTTGTGACCACCACCAGCACGTGCATGAGACCAGTATCACCTGTCAGTTTTCCTGATGTGGAATGATTTCTTTGCTGTCACTTGGTCAAAATGTTAACTGTCCCGTCCTTAACAGCATCGTGGGTGTACTGACAGCAAATGTACTGCAGCGGTTCAAGATAGTGGCTCATTGCCACCCTCTAAAAGACAATTAATGCTGGCCTTGTCACTCTATTCACATTTTACAAAAGAACTAGGAAATGCTTGTTGTCTAACTGGAAATGAAAAATGTACTGAGCAAGTGTGATGTAAAATGTATTTGTAATACTATGGGCTACCTTGCTTAGCTGCAATTTTGAGTACAATTCATAAATAATCTTAACTGTAGGAACTTGTGAAAATGTACAAAGGTTGTATGCACAGTACAACTTTTTCACAGCAATGACTCTCTTTACCTGCACTTTTGGGAAGAGTTGGTACAATTTCTGATTAAGGAAAGTACCTCCCACTGAATCCACGCTGTGTGGTAGAGCTTGATTTAAGCAATCAAATATTCTTGCTGCACTCGCACTACTCTCTCTTTCACTTTTGGTTACCATGGTTTCAGTGCAAATAAGTCTTAAAAACTGATTTTTCTTTTGCAGCTAGAGCTGACAAATGAACTCTTGGCAACATTACAGTCGAGTCTTTCCCTGTTTTTGATGGGGAATGGTACAAATTGAAGGAAAGCAAGAAAGAGACTCTTTAATGTTGGTTTGTGTACACAACAGTGGTAAAGTGTCTCGGCTGCTAAACCAGAAGCTTAGCCTAATGTACTTGATTCACCTTGGCCTAAGAGATCAGGAGATGTGGAATTGTAGGGCTGATTTGCAGGCCCCCAAACAAATAGCACAATGTAGGATGAAGTATACAAAAAGAAACATTGGATGCTGGTCGTAAAGCCACAATAAACATGGATGGCTTTAATCTGCATACAAAACAGAAAAATCAGATTGGTAATAGTAGAGGAGGAGAATGCTTTCAAGACAGCTTCTTCGCGTAACAGGCAATGGAGCAGAATGTCTTATGAAGAAAGAGAGGCCACACTGTGTTTGAGTAAGGGCTGACTTGCTTGATGTGGAGATCTGACTGAGGCATTCATGAGGGTGGTGTATAGAGTAAATTGGGGTAAACCTTTCCCATTCAGAAGAGGATCAAGAACCAGAGGGCGCAAATTTTGTCTTTTTAAAAAAAAGCAAATAGTTAACAAGAAAAATCTTTTTTTTTAATTCAGCGGGTAGTTTGTGTCAATACAATGCCTGGAAGTGTGATCCAGGCAGATTGACTTGAGGCATTCAAGTGTTCGATGTTGTTTCTGTTTAAATAATTTGCACAAGTATGAGAGAGGCATTGAGCATTTTGGCATAAAGTCCCAGAAGGCCTCCTGCATTGTAACAATTCTGGAAACTGTTAAGTTTTTAATGGTCTTGACGAGGTGGATGTGGAAAGCATGTTTCCTTTTGTGAGAGTTCACAACTAGGGGGCATTGTTTAAATATTTTGGGCTTGCTCTTCTAGGACACATGAGATTTTCTTGAGTTTTGGTCAACTTTTCATCTCTCCCTCAGAATGTGGCAGAGGCAAAGTCATTGAATGTTTTTAGGTGAAAGTAGATTCTTCGGCAAGGGAATCAAAGTTAAATGAGGATAGATGGAAACTTGGAATTCAAAACAAACTGATTAGTTGTGTTCTTATTGATGGAGCAGAGAAGCTGGACGGCCTGAATAACTCACTTGTGTTCCTAAGTCATATGTTTGTATATCCTGTCTCACTAACTGGGAACACCAATCAGAGGTGCCTGCCTAGAGATTAAGCAACGGGAGGAAATCACCCTGGGAGAGTTCAACATTGACTCCAGACATCATGAAGCCTCACTTGCCTTAACACCAACTATCTTCTCACCTCTCCCCTTCTCTGCCGCCCAGTAATGGGCATTACTGGCTGCCCATCCCAAACCGACATCGAGAAGGTGGTGGTGGTAGTGAGCTGTTTTCTGCCATTGCTAATCCATGGGGCTAGATACACCAACATTGAGTTCCAGGATGTTGATTCTGCCATTGAATTTTGAGGAGATTTAGATTGTATATTCCACACTTGAGCTAATCAGTGCGCGAGCAACACTTGCACCAAACAGATGCCAGGCAATGTTGATCTCTGTCGCGAGAATCCTGGGAGTTATCGTTTACCAGAAACTCCATAGGACCAGCCAGATAATACACTGCTGCAGGTACAGGTTAGAGGCTGGCAACTCACTTCCAGACTTTTCCATGTGTACACATGATAAGCCAGATGTGATGGAATATTCTTCACTTGGTTCGATGGTGTCATGCAGCAGCACTCAAGTTTGACACCATTTGAGGCCAACTGTTCATATCATCACCGCCGCTGCAGCAACTCGCTCTAGCCTCTGTCATTGTACCATTCAAACCCATGACCACTACAACGTGGAGCAGCAGATACACAGGAATGACACCCTCCCCATTCCTGTCCTGGCAAACTTCTGTCTGATTTGTACCCCATCCTGACTTGGAGCTATATTGCTGTTGCTTTGCTGAATTGAAGTCCTGGAACCCTCTTCCTAAAAGCTCTGAGGTGTTCCTACACCCCAAGTACTGCAACCATTCAAGAAGGTAACTCATTGCCACATTGTCAAGGGCAATTTCTCCTTGCCAGTAATGATCTCATTCACTGAAAGAGCATAACAACATCAGCTGCTTGTCGACTAAGTACTTGTTTTCCGCTTTTGGAGTTTTATGAGGTAAAGCTTTATTTTATGTAAGAGGAAAATTCTGCTTTATTTTGTATTGGCTGTCAGCAGAACAGGCTGAAGCTGGAGCTAAATGCAATGAAAACAGATGTAGTTATGGAATTTTATTTGGTTGTTGATTTTCAGAAGGCCTTGAGAATTTCTACTGATTCACCAAAGGCGAACTCCGTACTTCGGGATGAGAAAAATAGCCATCCTCATTGCTTGGGACTTCTTTTGAGCTTTGCTGCCCTGACTACTCATGTATTTAAAGTTGAAATGCTGCAACAGAAAGTTTCGCAACCATTTGCAGAGAAGGAAACTAGTACTGTTGTGAAAAAAGAACTGTGTTGGAATTAAGTACATCAGCATAACTTCAGTCTGTTAGGAAAATAAAAGGCTGTCTAATTAAGGCAAGGAAAGCTTTTCGGGGCTTTAACAGAGTAATCAGATTGACAAGCTAAGAAATAGATTGTGCCTTTGTGTAGCAACGACTACAGATTTCAAAGCGCAGATTGCTGGTAATTTGGTGGAATTTGTACCTCGCCCAACTTCATCACCCCCCCCTCCCCTTCCCCATTTTCAGCGACACCTTGCTTCAACTTGTCACAGAGGTGGATCAATGCAATGCAATTAGAAGGAATTTCAAATGCACTGTCTTAACCATTTAAGATCAAGGCCCCAACTATTCATCAGCTTGTACTTAACAGGATCCTGAGTATTTGTAGTGTGTTATACCCATGGCAACCTGCAAATTATACAAGTTTCCATAATCTAAATTTGTTAACATGCAAGTGATGTACTATGTGTTGAATTAAATTTCACTTTGCATCACTTCTCATTGCACACTTCTTTTCAGAAAAAGAATTAAATGTTCTTGTTAATGGTAAGTAGTTTTTGTATTTTTTATCAATGAGCTTGCGGCTCCAGGCACCAAGTGGCTAGGGCAATTTCTTTTATGGTATAATTTTAGAGAAAATACTTAAATTAGCTTTCTACTAATTTGGAGAATAGAAGTGACAAGACCTGACATATATAAATATATAAATCAATTAATATATATAATAGTCATAACTAAATCTCTATTCTAAAACTGGATTGTTTACAAAGCTCCAGTACCATATTAATGGCTATAGTCATATGCATTTACACTATCCTTTCATGTTTTAAAATACTGTACATTCAACAAAGTTAATAAAATCAGTTTTGAGCAGGACTTGACATGTATATTCTCGATGAAAGCCAGCTGTTGTGGTTAACACTATCATGGTATGTTTTCCCTTTCTTTAATCTGAGATTTATTGTACATGTAACACACTGGCTCAACGCAAAGATGATAAATAAGGAGACAAACGTTTTTTCTTTGTTACTGGGGGGAAAAAAACATTGAGTTAAATCTTCTTTCTCTGACCACCTTAAATGTTTCAAAGACTAAAGTAAGACAGTTTCCAGAGGTGGAGTTTATTCATTGAGAACAGTGAAGCTGTTCAATTAACTAACTTCAGCTACAGAATAGGAAGATGTTGATTCTATCTACTCTGCTAAGCTCTAGCTTGGATGTGAAAGATGGAAAAATGCTTCAGTGAAATTAAGTCTTGATGTAATCAATATTATCACTACCATGTTTCAAAAACAGAGCAATATTTGAATTTCTTTGCATTTAATGTTTCTTTTCCATTTGAAAATCTTTTCCCTGGGGTCGGGGAGTCTAGAACGAGAGGGCATAGTTTAGGGTGAGAGGGGAAAGATATAAAAGAGACCTAAAGGGGCAACGTTTTCACACAGAGGGTGGTACGTGTATGAAACGAGCTGCCAGAGGAAGTGGTGGAGGCTGGTACAATTGCAACATTTTTAAAAGGCATCTGGATGGGTATATGAATAGGAAGGGTTTGGAGGGATATAGGCAGAGTGCTGGCAGGTGGGACTAGATTGCGTTGGGATAACTGATCGGGTTGGACCGAAGGGTCTGTTTCCATGCTGTACATCTCTATGACTCTATAACCAAGTAATGGTTTATTTCCAGTGAGCTAGAGAATTATGCAGGTGGATAATGAAGCTTCTCTGTTGTGCTTTCCTTTTGTTACCATCAGTCACCTGAGCTTTTGAATATAAAGCTGGACAGCTTGTAGAAGGATGCTTGCTGTTCTGAAGTATCCAGTTGCAGGAAGGTAAACAATGTATTCAGTGATGGTTGAACATTGTCTGAGTGTTTTGTTTTTTTAAATTGGGCGAATAACAGGAAATCCAGATTAAAATTGCACAATTAGTGCATTGTATTTTGATTTATCATTGGGTGTCTTGTTGTTTAAGCTTGTATAAAAGAAGTTAGATGCCCTGACTTTCTGATCTATTTATTGGCAATATTCTAAAACTAATATTTGGTGTGCTGGAGTAAGCTAGTTAATGTAATTTGCAGTTTAAAAGGAGCCCAGACAGCACCCCCATCCCAAAAAATGTTTCTTGTGAAGATTTGTAATGCAAGTAATGACATGTTCTCTGATCTTGTGCACAGATTTTGCAGGTTGCCAGTTTAAAGCCTATTTACTGGGAAAATGATTTTTTTCTTCCATTTTGCTCACATGCATTTAGACTATATTAAAATATTTTCTAATTCAGCTGATTTGACCTGCACACTATCCTACCTCCAGCTTCCTCTTCAATGATAGATTGCAGCTCTGGAGATTAAAATGATCATTTTCACAATTAAAACAAGTTAAAAGAGCTTGTTGGAAACACTGAAAACACTGAATCACAAGTTAAATCACTTTTTACTACTTAAATATTTGAAGACCTGCATAGTTAAAGTGGGTCAGATCAACATTTAGCTGCTTTGGACCATGTGTGGATAGTAAAATTATTAGGACACTTCATTGAATCAAATTTTGAAGCTCACTTATTATGATATGTAGAACCAGTTTGTTTGCCAAACATGTCTCCGCAAATTGTCCCCCCTTTGTCAGTGAGAGCAATTAATTTCCTTTGAATGGAGAATATGAAAACTCCAGAAGCAGAGATTCAAACCAGAATATGTGGTAGGTGATGTATCTATCATCTAACATTTAATTTTATTTTCAAGTGGAGTCAGACTTGGGATTAATTTGCAATAGAGACAGAAGATAATTTTTTTTTCCAAAATATAATTGCTGCCTGAAAAGTGGAGGTGGAGGCAGGATCAGTAAGGTAACTACCAAAGGGAAATTGGTGAAACACATGACCAAATAAATTTTTGAGACTATGGGGATGCAGCAGCAGATTAATGTGACATAGCTATTTCAAAGAGCTAGTGCCATTATAATAGGCAGGATGACCTCTTTGTGTTGCCATTCTTTTATACTAATCCATCCCTAAAATGTGTCTGTACAATAAACTTGCTAATCTTAACAATATGATTACTTGTATTCCTTAACCAACAGCATGTTGCATCTGCTGACTGGTCAAGTGCAAAAAACCCTGTAGTAGACATGAATACTTCAGATGCATTAGAATAATTCATTCATCTGCTAAAATGAAATATTAGACTTAGTTCAATCATTTCTGATTGAACATCAGAGCAATTAATTAACGCAACTTGCAATATGTCTGTGAATCTTTGCATTTGAAAGCCATTGCAGCTTGTTGCTGGTATGTGGGTATGTCTTAAAAAAATGCTGAATGAACAGTAAAAACTGGTTTCTGAGTAGAACTAAATTAATGAAATTTAGTTATAAAAGATATTTCTGGCACTTGGAACTAGATTTTACACAACGTTGAAATTGGAGCAAAATAGGTGCAGAGTTGGAACAGACGCAGAGGTGGAAGCTTCATGTGTTGCTTTTTCGAAATTGTGAGCATTATTCTGAAAGAACTTCTGCAGTTTTCAATGAGGCAGCTGAACTTTGGGATTCGTCTTGATTCACAACTGCAGAATAAGAGATATTAACCTCTGATTGGAGGTGGGAAGACTATGAAAAATTAATAAAAATTTTTATTATTGTCTACCTTCTAGTTTATCATTAAATGCCATAACCTAATTATATTTCTATTTACTTAAGTGAGTGATGACAGTGCTATGACTGGAAAAGTTGTGACCTTTTAATCCATCTCTCATTGGCAATCCTTTACTTTTGAGAACTGGTCAAGTGCAATAACAGTAAAGTAACAGTGAATACCTTTTCAGATACATTAGAATAATTTATCCATTGGATAAAGTGCTATTATACATTGTACAATATTTAAAGTTGAAAAATGTAGTGCTGGAAAAACGCAGCAAGCCAAGCAGCATCCGAGGAGCAGGAGAATCGACGCTTTGGGCATAATATTTAAAGACTAGCCCAATACAAGATCAATAGCTAACGGTTTAAATGCTCCCCTTGTCTTTGGCTTCTCCTTGGCAGAAGATCTCAGGCATCAGCTTGACTGCTTGAAAACTGTGAATAGAAGATCTTTTGACTGCCTTGAAAGGTGATGATGGATTTTGCACTTCAGGGTTTGTTTATATAACTGTCCTGATGAATATGTGCTTTGTCATTTTGAGAGATTTATGAGCTTTTCAAATATGTCAGGAGTATTCAAAGGCCCATATTAAGTGGTATTTTCAAAGACTTCCAAAGCTATCAATGCTTGAGAGTTATGATTATTGAAGTAGATGTTAGGTGAATGGGTTGCTGCGATGTGACGTGCTTTGTATTGCTTTGTGAAACTTGGCTAATATCTCTGAGAATAAAAGTGGGCCTGTTAATCTGGCTGCCTTGACATCAGACCATCTCCCTCTCCATCTCAGCCAGCAAGCTCAATTTTAGGTTGCCTCTCTTTCCAGAAGATGACTATCTGGCCTGCTTTCAGTTTGCAGACCATGATGCGATTGCACTTGAAAAATCCCAGCTTCTAATTCCCACCCCCATTATGAAAATCTGGCCATTAACTACGGTTGGTCTTGTTATTGCCACCTTCTGATACAAGTTTTGTTGGGATAATACTTTAACGAGATATTAGCTTTCTGAGCTTTACAAGTTGCAGGTGAAAAAAGTTACAAAAAAAACACAATCAAAGTAATTGGATCTTTGTCTCATTAATTTAAAATTCTCTGATTGTGAAGCTTTGAGTTGTTAAAGTAGTGAGTAAACCAACTTTAAATTTGTTTTTTTTTCTCGCGAACTGAAAATAGTTTAGGTCTTCAGTTGCTGCTGAGAGGTGCAGTGTTTAGGTCCCAAGTTGGCAGCAATTGATTCTTATTGGCGTGTTTCAGCGTGTTCATCACTGTGACTGGCACTTTGTAAGTTTGAAAGCAGCAAAGACCGAGATAGATTGAAACAGCTGTAGCCATGGTTGTGTGACCAGTGCTTTTCTGTAAGGAAAATTAAATTTGGTATTTGTTGCAATATTTGTGAACTTTCAATTTCCTTGAATTTGAGTACTGATGGTTGATGGAGGAGACTAAGGAGTTTCATTTTAAACTTTTTGTAGTCTACAATTGTAATTTAAAAAAAAAGGATCTTTTGAGTAAAACACTTGACTTTTAAAAGTTTTACCTGAGGTGCTAGTTTTGAAGCCAGAGGTGTAAAGCCTGAGTTGAGTCAATAATGTGACTTGGCAATGCCTCAAATTCTGCCTGTACTGCTGCAGTTAATGTATTGCTTCCTTTGTTTCACTAAGTATTGTCATTATACGACTGAGCTGTCTGCACATGGGTTGACTAAAATTAGGTTTAGGGTTTTAACCCAACATCATATGTGGTGGTTGATGGCCTCCACTTTGTTTTTAGGAACTGAGAGTTATGTATTTCATGCAAGTGCATTCATAGTTTCATATGTATGCTACCTTGCTCTGAATTAAATACAAGTGAATATTGTAAAAGGTTTTGTGCTCCCTCTTGCTAGTTCTAGGGAATGGGATAAAGCCAAAAGACAGTGGTGCTAATGTACTATAATTTGTGAAATTGTTTCTTTTATTCTGTGTGGGGCAGACCCCATTGTTAATTATCCATGAGAAGTTAGGATTAGAGTCATTCGGCACAGAAATACAGTAGCGCCTCGACTCACGAACTTAATCCATTCCGGGACCCGGTTCGCGAACCGAAAAGTTCGCAAACTGAATCAATTTTCCCATTGTTTGGATATTTCTGAAGTCTTTTCTCTTTTTTGTCTCTTGGAGGTTGGTGATGCCACAAGAAAACGATCCAGAGAAACTTGTTTTTTTTCTTTGTTGCAGAATTTTCCCAAAATGGGACATCGCATTGTCATTTAAAATGTTCACTGCTCTGTTGGTCACAGTTTTGTTAGGATGATGAGTCTCAACAAAAGCCTGCACTTCATCCATTTACTACAAATGTCTTTGATTTGAACACTTGATACATCTTCCCGCTCTTCTTCCTCCTCTCCAGAATGCTGCTCCTGCATAACCTTCACCTGCTCCTGTTGCAGTTCAACAAGATCTTCTGTGCTGAGTTCTTGTCTGTGGTCCTCCACCAGCTCCACCACATCATCCTCATTGACCTCCAAGCCCATATTTTGGCCCAGGGTCGCAATCTCGTTCACTACATTTACTGATGTCTCCTCCTCAAAACCCTCGAAGTCTCTCTCAGGTACACAATCTGGCCAAAGTTTCCTCCAGGCCGACTGCAACGTACGGAAAGAGACCTCGTTCCATGCCTTAACAATAAGGCTTATGCAGTGGAGGATATTGAAGTGGTCCTTCCAGTACTGACCAAGGGTCAAATCTGTGTTGTTGGTGACCTGGAAACACCTGGCGAACAGAGCCTTCGTATATAATTTTTTGACATTTGCAATGACATTCTGGGCCATGGGTTGGATGAGAGGAGTGGTGTTGGGAGGAAGGAACTTTACTTTAATGAAGTCTTATTCAATATCCAAGTCGTCTTCCAAATTTGGAGGATGGGCAGGAGCATTGTCCATTACTAGAAGACACCTTAAATGGCAAATTATTTGTTTCAAGATATTCCTTGACAGCTGGTGCAAAAACTTCCATCAACCATTCCATAAAAATCATTCGCGTGACCCAAGCCTTGCTATTCGCCCTCCACATTACCGGGAGTTTAGCCTTCAACACATTATTGCGTTTAAAAACGTGAGGATTTTCAGAGTGGTAGACTATTAGAGGCTTAATCTTGCAATCCCCACTTGCATTCGCGCACAGTAAAAGTGTTAACCTGTCCTTCTTTGGTTTGTGGCCCAGTAGTGCCTTCTCCTCTTGGGTTTTGTAGGTCCTTTTTAGGCATTTTTTTTTTCCAGAAAAGTCCACAGTTTCATCACAGTTAAAAACCTGATGTGAGACATAACCTTCATCTTTGACAAACTTATTGAATTCCTTCACAAAGTCCTCTGCTGCCTTTTTGTCCGAACTGGCCGCTTCTCTGTGCCTTATTACACTATGGATTCCAGTTCGTTGACGAAATTTATCAAACAAGCCTCTGCTGGCTTTAAACTCTTCAACGCTTAGCAGTACTTGTACTCGGCGGTGTCGCCAACAAATCACGGTGTATGTGTAGAGCCTTCTCGCAGATTATAGTCTCGTTAACACTATCTCCAGCAAGCTCCTTTTGATTTATCCAAACTAATAATAATTTTTCAATCTCGTCTAACAATTTAGGCCTTTGCTTCGTTAAAATAGTCACTCCTTTAGTCACGTCCGCTGCCTTTAGTACCTCTTTGTTCTTTAGCATAGTACAGATAGTTGATTTCGCCATGTCGTACTGCATAGCGAGATCAGATACACGAGCACTATTCTCGTGTTTAGCTCTTATTTCCTTCTTCGTTTCTACAGTAATACGTTTAGGCTTCTTAACACCACTGTCGCTACAACTTTTCACTTTCTTGGGAGCCATAATGTGGAGGAAGTGAGGTCTGCAGATGCTGGAGATCAGAGCCGAAAATGTGTTGCTGGAAAAGCGCAGCAGGTCAGGCAGCATCCAGGGAACAGGAGAATCGACGTTTCGGGCATAAGCCCTTCTTCCTGAAGAAGGGCTTATGCCCGAAACGTCGATTCTCCTGGTCCCTGGATGCTGCCTGACCTGCTGCGCGTTTCCAGCAACACATTTCCGGCCATAATGAGGGCTAATTTAATGCAAAAAACAAAAAAAAGCGTAAGAATGCTTGGATGTTGGATGTTCACAGCGCATGCGCTAAAGGCGAACTGAATGAGATCATGCAGGGCCTGAGAGCTTTTGCGTTCAAAGCGCGCATAGAAAAGCAAAACAATGACAATGAAACCACGGGCTTTTTGCGTTCGTACCTTGACTTTCGTACGTGCGTTGAAGCAAAATTTTAGTTACAATCCTGTTCGTAAACCAATTTGTTCGTGAATGGGGTCGTTCGTATGTCGAGGCGCTACTGTAGACTCATTGGCCAATGCTGATCAGATTTCCCAAACTGAACTAGTTCCATTTGCCTGCATTTGACTCGTATCCCTCTAAACCTTTCCTATTCGTGTACCTATACAAATGTCTTTTAAATGTTATAATTATACCCATGTCTACCACTTCCTCTGCCAGCTCGTTCTATATATGCACCAACCTCAGTGTGAAAAAGGTGCCTCTTGGGTCTCTTTTTAAATCCTCTCCCCTCTCTCTTTAAACCTATGCCTTCTAGTTTAGGATTCCCCTATCCTGGGGAAAAGACCTTGGCTATTCACCTTGATCTATACTCCATGATTTTCTAAACCTCTAAGGTCACCCCTCAACCTCTACACTCCGGGGGGTATGTGTGGGGTGGGGGTCGTGAGAGGGGTGAGAATGTCCCAGCCTATACAGCCTTTCCTTATAACTCAAATCTTCCAGCCTCAGTAATACTGTTGTAAATCTTTTTTGAGCCCTTTGCAATTTAATATGATCCTTTCTCGAACAGCATGGCAAGAATTGTAAGCAGTACTCCAAATGTGACCTTACTAGTTAGGACAAAGCGAGGACTGCAGATGCTGGAGATCAGAGAGTGTGGTGCTGGGAAAAGGAATTCATCAGGAATTAGGCCGTATGCCTGAAATGTCAATTCTCCTGCTCCTTGGATGCTTCCTGACCACCTGTGCTTTTCCAGCACCACACTCTTGTACAGTCAAAACATGAAGTCCAAACTCCTGTACTATGCTATTAATGATTTAAGCCAAGTGTCCTAAACGCTGTCTTCAACACCCTGTCTCCCTGTGATGCCGCTTTCAAGGAACTATATGTACCTGCACCCCTCGGTGCCTGTGTTAATTCCCCAGTGCCCTACCATTAACCGTGTAAATCCTGCCCTGGTTTGTCTTATCAAAATACAACACTTCACATTTGTTGAATTTAAACTCTATCTGCCATTTCTCAGCCTATTGGCTCAGTTGATCAACATCCCATTGTACTCTGAGTAAAAGCCTTCTTTACTGTCCACTATATCACCAATTTTGGTGTCATCTACAAACTTAGTAATCATGCCTCCTATATTCTTATCCAAATCATTTATATAATTGTTGATCAATAGCAGACCCAGGAGCAAATCTTGTTGCTCACTACTGGTTACAGGCCTTTAGTCTGAATAGTAACCCTTTATCACCACCCTCTGTCTCCTACCAACAACCCAATTTTGTATCTAATTGGCTAGTTCCCCCTGGATCCCATGTGATCTAACCTTACTTATCAGTCTACCATGTGGAAATTTGACAAAGGCCTTGCTGAAGTTCATGTAGACAATGTTGACTGCTCTGCTTTTATTTATGTTCTTGGTCACCTCTTCAAAAAAAAAACTTAATCAAATTTGAGACACACTTTCTCATCCACAAAGCCAGGCTAACTATCCCTTCTCAGTCCTTGCCTTTGTAAATGCATGCAGATCCTGTCTCTTAGAACCCTTTCTAAAAACTTATCCACCACTGACTTCAGGCTCACTGGTCAAGTTCTTTCGCTTTCCTTACCACCCTTCTTCAATAATGGCACAACATTAACCATCCTCCAGTCTCCAGGCACCTCATTTATGGCTGTTGATGATACAAATATCTCCTCTAGGACCCCAACAGTTTGGTAATGTTGATTCTTTTTAAGGCATCACTATTTATTTTTCTGAGTTCCCTAGCTTCCAAGTCTTTCTCCACCATAAATACTGATGAGAAATACTTGTTTAGGATTTCATCTATTTCTCATGGCTCCACATGTAGACAACCTTGTTGATCTTTAACGGGTTCTATTCTCTCTAGTTGTTTTTTTACCCTTAATATACTTGTAGATTCTCTTTTGGATTCTCCTTTTACTTTATCTGTCAAAACTACCTCATGGTCCCTTTTTGCCCTCCTGATTTCCCTCTTAAATGTACTCCTACACCCCTTTATGCTCAAGGATTTTACTTAATCCCAGATGCCTATAACTGATGTACATCACCATTTTCTTGTCCAGAGCCTTGATATCTCTAGTCATCAAGTGTTCCCCACTCCTGCCAGCCTTGTCCTTCTCACTAACAGGAACATACTGACCTTGAACTCTTGTTCACTCACTCTTGAAAGCCTCCTACTTGCCAGATATGCCTTTACCTGTGAACAGCCTCCTCCAATCAGTTCCAGTCTAATACCATGAAAATTGGCCTTGTCTCAGTTTAGAACTATAACTTGTGGACCAGACTTATCCTTTTCAATAGCTATTTTAAAATTAATGGAATTATGGTCACTGGTCCAAAGGTGCTCCCCCAGTAACCCCTCAGTCACTTGCCCTGCCCTATTTCCCCAAAGGGAGTAAACATTTGCCCCTTCTATAATAGGGCCATCTGCACATTAATTGAAAGAATTTTCCAGAACACTGTTAACTTCCTCCCCATCCAAATCCTTGACATTATGGCAGTCCCAGTCTATATTTGGCAAGTAAAAATCCCCTACTATTACAACCTTAATATTCGTACAGCTATCTGTGATCTCCCCACATACTTGCTCCTCAATTTCCTGCTGACTATTGTGGGTCCTATAGTTCAACCTGATGGTACAAGTTGACACTGAGCTATTTTTGGAATTGCTGAAGTCAGTGTAGTAGAAGTACACCCACCGTGTTGTTACCGAGCTCCAGGATTTTGATCCAATGACAGTCGAGCAACTGTTTCCAAGTCAGAATGATGTGTAGTTTGGAGTGAGCGTAGGTGGTGCATCTGCTGCCTTCATCTTTTTAGACAGTAAATATTTCAGGTTTCAAAGATGCTGCCAGAGCAGCCTTACTGAATTATAGGGTAAAATGTATGCACGCAGTATGGTTGTTTTTTCTAAGCAACAGTTCAAAAAAACACTATTCAATGACTTCCTGTTGGGAACGTAGCATTTTCAATTCAGTTTTGTGTTTTAACTAGGAGATGATTTTGGTCTTTTTTGTTTGGTTCTTTCTGCCAGAATTTTAGGATGATCACTGGATTTATTTATGATACATTCTTTTAATCACTATGTCAGTGATTTAGGTCAACTGGTTTACCTAGACCTCCTGGGATAAAGGGATTAAATTAGATTCCCTACAGTGTGGAAACAGGCCCTCCAGCCCGACAAGTCCACACCAACCCTCCGAAGAATAACCCACACAAGACCGATTTCCTTCTGACTAATGCACCTAATGCTATGGGCTGTTTAGCATGGCCAATTCACCTGACCTGCACATCTTTGGACTGTGGGAGGAAATCGGAGTACCCGGAGGAAACCCACGCAGCCATGGAGAGAATGTGCAAACTCCACACAGACAGTCACCTGAGGCTAAAATCGAGCCTGGATACCTGGTGCTGTAAGACAGCGGTGCTAACCACTGAGCCACCGTGCCGCATCGAGCCACCGGGAGAGATGGGAATTATTTAAGTGGAACTGAACCAGGATTGAATTGAGCTACATTGTATTGACATGGGCTGAGAATGGCAGATTATTACTGTCGGAGTTCCGTGCGTGTCCGTGCTTGGGCCAAAACTGTCGGCAGGCTATATTGATAATTCATTCACAGGATGTGGGCGTCACTGACTAAGTCAGCATTTTTTGCCCATACCCAATTGCCCAAAAGGCATTTAGAAGTCCACCGCATTGCTTTGGGCCTGGAGTCATGTGTAGGCCAGATCAGGGAGAGACAGCAGTTTCCTTCCCTATTAATGAACATGAGATTTTCCAGCAATCAATGTTATCATCATTAGACACCTAACTTCAGATTTTTATTGCATTCCAATTCCACTATCTACCATGACGAGATGCAAACCTAGGACCCCAGGACATTACCTGGATCTCCAGATTACTCGCCCAGTGACAATTCCAGGATATCTTTCTGCCACCTCCTGTAGAGTTGAGCCAGCCTTGGTGTCGTGCGCTTGGCTCCAGCTGCACTCCCTAGAGGAGCCACTGCCCTTTCCACAGCTCAGAATGGAATATCAGTTTGAGAGGGAAATATCTCAGGGCTTCTACTTGACTGCCTTTTTCAGCTCCTGGGGTCCTAGGTTTGCATCACGCCATGGTAGATAGTGGAACTGGAATTCGATAAAAGTCTGAAATGAAGTGTCGAATGATGATATTGTTTGCTGGAAAATCTCATCATTTTCTTGACCTGCATATCATTGAGTTTTAGATTAGATTAGATTCCCTACAGTATGGAACCAGGCATTTTTGGTCCAACAAGTCCACACTGACCCTCCGAAGAGTAACCCACCCAGACCCCTACCCTATATTAACCCCTGACTAATGCACATAACACTTCAGGCAATTTATCCGACCTGCACATATTTGGATTGTGGGAGGAAACCAGAGCACCCGGAGAAAACCCACACAGACACTGGGAGAATGTGCAAACTCTACACAGGCAGTCACCCGAGGCTGGAATCGAACCCAGGTCTGTGGCGTTGTGCGGCAGCAGTGCTAACCACTGAGCCATCGTGCTGTCCCATAGGCTGACTATCTTTTAGAATGTGCTAACTACAAAACATTCAGCAGTGAAGTGGATGCAGTGAGTTCCAGAAACCCTGAATTCTGGTTCCTCCATTATTTCGTGTCCATGTAGTTGTCTGTGACTGAAGAAGTGATGGTATTTTCCATGTGGAACAGGATACATGTTAGATGGCCTACCATATCTTTATTTCCTGAACTTGGAGCCACATTTATAAGAATTAAGACTTTAAGACTTCAAAAAACAAATGTAATGCTTCCTACCCTGTTAAATAATTCTCATTTTAGATTCTTTGCTCCATCCCCAACATCTATATGCGGCAGAGTTTCCTCAGGTGCGGCTGCTCCTTCCTTTCTGCAGTCTTGTGACCCTTGTTCAGGGATTCAAGCTGGTCTGTTGCCCAATCTGAACTCTTGACCTCCTGGTTTCACTGTTGTGCGTGATCACTGCCTGCTTTATCTTTTTAGTTCAATCTTTACCATTCCTTCATGCCACAGCAACCTCCCTTCAGCTATTCCTGCCACTGCTGCTCTCCAGCTTCAGTTCACCACACTTTTGATCAGGAACTCCATTTGGGGATGAAATGTGATTTGCAGTTGGCCAACAGTCTAGTTCAGCCTCCGTCTTTTGCCAGAGTAAAGATCAGTCGATGGCGAAGGAATGGAGTTTGTCCTAATTTGGTGACCCCTAATTGGCAGTGTGGACTCGATGGGCTGAATAACCTGCTTTCACTATGCTGGGATTCTAATTCCTAGGTTGTGCCCTCTGGCACTAGATTTTCTCACAATGGGATAGAACCACTCTGCAGCTACCCTGTTAAGCCCCTTACAAATCTTGTGATTCAGTAAGGTCACCATGCATTCTTCTAAACCTCCATGAATGCACGCCTTCAACTGCTCTTCACCAAATTTCTCCATACATGGGATCAAACTAGTGAACCTTCTGGACTATCTATAATTGCTAATACGTCTCCTTAGAAAGGGGATCAAAGCTGTTCAAGCTATTCTAGATGTGGTACAGTTAGTGTTTTGTATAGTTTTGGCAAAGCTTCCAAATTTGTATATCCATTCCCTTTGAAATAATGACCACCATTCCATTTGCCTGCCTTATTATCCATGGAGCAGGAGAATTGACGTTTCGGGCATAAGCCCTTCATCAGGAGTGAAGGGCTTATGGCCGAAACGTTAATTCTCCTGCTCCTCGGATGCTGCCTGACCAGCTGTGCTTTTCCAGCACCACTCTTGACTCTGATCTCCAGCATCTGCTGTCGTCACTTTCTCCTATTATCCATGGAATTTGGACACTAGGTTATTGTGATTCATGTGCGAGGACTATAATGAATTCTAATAAATTTGTCAGTTATGATGTTTTCTTTATGAAGCCATGCTGACTCTATTTAATTAATAATCATAGAAATAGGCCAAGTGTGAGGAAATGCAGCTGAGGTAGAAGATCAACAATAGTCTTGTCTGATAGGGTAAGTTTCAAGGCCGTATGGCTGTTCCTACCCTGTTCCTTACATCCAAATGTTCTATTGAATGTTTTGGAAAATGTGCAGTTTGCAGTTGGAATAATATTTTGGAGGTTGAATGTTGGTAGTACTGAATACTTGTCTGACCCTGTATTGAAATTAGAGATTACATTCCACAACCAACTCCCCCTCCCCCACTCCTTGTTCCTGTTTAAAAATCCTAATTTCTCACCCATTTCCTGCCCTCCGAAGGGACATGGGTACTGATTGCCAGTAGACCTAGGCAGAATATCTTCATAGGGAAGGCTGAACAGCAAGTGATCTCAGTTACCTTTTATACTTAGTTGGTATTAGAGCTAACTTGGAATGTCTGTGCTCAACATCTTCTTCATGTACAGCTAGCTTGGGTCACAGGGTCACTTATTAGATACATGTCACCCTCACAGTGCAGATTTTCACTCATCTAGAAACACTGGAACCAGATGTAATCTTCTTCTGACTCAGCACATACCAACGAGTGAACTTGGGACCATCCTTGTCTGTGGAATCTGATGCCACAGTAGGCAATGTGTTTATCCACTGAACCCATGTGAAGCTTCTGTCTGACTGAACTGATAATGATTTGTTATGACAGCTGGATCATGAGTTGTATCATTAAAGAAATCAAATTTACTGGGAACAGCTCTGTTTTCTTTGGTATTATAAGGGTTACCCTGCTAGTGTTGTATTCCAAATTATAATGCTCTCTTGTTGCTCACTACTCTGGTCCTGCAGTGATGTAATTAAAATTAATGTTGTACTTGGCAATTTATGATTTATGAAAAATGCATAATTCAAGTTGGTGAGAAACCAGACAATCTGCAGCTATTAACTGTCATTGGGGAATGTTCTGTAGTTTTGTTTTTCAGAGTTGAGAAGAATTTCTCTCTTTAGATGCACTTGAGCAGATTGAAAATAATTCCCAAAATGTTTAAATCATTGTCACAGCTTATTGAAAGCAAGCTTGAATTGCTTAAAAACTTAAATTGTAATTTAAATTTTTCAATCATTAAACATCCTACAGAGTGGGCTAGGAAGACAGGAAAGAGTAACCTTAAACAAGTTGATCCTGGTAGCTGTGGAAAGCACAAAACTGAAACCTTTGCAAACTTAAGTTTCTTTTGTCTGAATTACTAAATATGCAAATAAGGCAACCTCTGGGCTCAGACCTTGACCCTCAGTCAGTTAACAATTCAACTCTATTCTCTCCTGTTTGTGAGTGGAACATTTTAACTTGTCCAAGTATTCCCTGTTTGCTTACAATTGTAGAGACCCTGCAATGTGGAAGCAGGCCAGTTGGTCCATTGAGTCGACACTGACCCTCCGAACAACATCCCACCTAGACCCACTCACCTACCCAACCCAGTAACCCTGCATTTCCCATGGCCAATCCACCTAGCCCACACATTCCTAGACACTGTGGGCAATTTAGCATGGCCAAGCCACCTAACCTGCACATCTTTGGACTGAGAGGAAACCCGCACAAACATTGGGAGAATATGCAAGCTCTACACACACACATTTTCTACTTGGGTAACAAAAATTGAGAAAGGAAGTTGTTTGCAAAGCCTTTTGTTCAAACTGCAATGTCTCTTCAACATTTATGTTTTTTAGTTTCTCATCATTGATGTACCAGCCAGGATAATAGCAAATGTCCTCTGCTGGAGACACCCAAATCATTTCCCCTCAATCTATCTGACTTCTGAGGGCAGTGTTGGATGTGATCAGAAGATTAGCCACCGATGATTCTGAAGTATACGTTATCCAGAGTCTGCACTTAACATCAGGTATTTTAGAGGGAAAGTCACTGTCAATTTGAATCCTGGCAGCTTCTCCTTCCTGGTAGACAAATTGGTAATCCAAATGGCAAAGAAGATAGATTATAGTTTTGTATTGTCCTTGCGAGACAGGTAGTTTTTGTTGGTATTAGGCAGAATACATCTTCCATTAAGGCTGGAGGCTTTGAGTATAACTTAAATGAAAGCAAAAATACTATATGTGCTAGAAATTTGAAATACGCTGTACAATCTCATGTAAAAAGACAGCTCCTAGCCTTTTTTTAGCAAAAACATAGGGGCCTCTGTACTGCTATGAGTAGCAGAAGCTGGTAATCTGGTTTGTGTGTTCATTTCACCTTGTACAACAGTATGTCTGTTTGTGCTGTGAACTTTGTAATGTGAAGTTTGAACTTTTATACTTTTATCTTTCATGCTGTGGTGCATTGGATTAATGTTCCAATAATCTGAGCAAGCTCATTGGGCCAAATGGCCTGCATCTATATTCCTGATCAATTAAGTGGTGACATAAATCTTGAGTTGGAAGAATTGTTAGAATAATAGTTGTTTTCTCTATAAAGTGTCTTCAGCTCTGATATTTTTGGCTCTTGAATTGTATTCTTCGCATAATACTGACCAGTCACTGGATCATACTGATTTATTAGCTGAAGGAGGGGTGATGGTGTTGTCTGGGTTTAATCAGGAGGTTTCCTTGCTTATGTTTGACCTGATAGCTCCCTGAGCAACTTCCTCCTGACTGTGTGCGCCATGGTGTTACCACTTCTGCTGGGTTTGTCCTCCTGTTGTAATAGTGGCTTATTTAATTCATTCATAGGATGTGGGCATCACTGCTGGGCCAGCATTTATTGCCCATCCCTCATTATCCAGAAGGCAGTTAAGAGTCAACCACATTGCTTGGGTCTGGAATTATTTCCTAACCAGATCAGGGAAGAACTGCCGTTTTCTTCAAGGATTTTCCAACAATCGACTTCAGTTTCATGGTCATCATTGGATTCTTAATTCCAGCTTTTTAATTGAATCCAAATTCAATCATCTGCCATGGCAGGATTTGAACCCAGATCCCCAGATCATTACTGGGTTCTCTGGATTAATTGATAATACCCTTAGGCTATTGCCTCCCTCAAATAGCGATGGTATTGTCTGGGAAGTAGTTCTACTTGCAAGGTCATACAGTGCAGGCAGTGTCAGGCTCTTGCTTGACTAGTCTGTGAGACAGCTCTCCCAATTTTGGCATTACCCTTCATTGTTAATAAAGAGGACTTTGCAAGGTCAACATGGCTGCATTTACTGTGTTGCTTTCCAGTGCTTAGGTTAATGCCAGATGGTTTTTGAGACTTCGGGGACTAGATTGGGTTGGGATATCTGGTCGGCATGGACATGTTGGACCGAAGGGTCTGTTTCCGTGCTGTACGTCTCTCTGAATCTATTAAGAGACAGCTACATAGCCATGGGTCTGGAGTCACATGTATGCAGACGAGTCAAGGATGTTCGTGAACCAGATGAGTTTATATACCAGTGACAATGGTTTAATGGTCAAGATTAGACTTTGAATTCCAGATTTCTTTTTAAATGTTATCCCTAATCCCATTGACTCCTAACTAGTGCAATAACCTTTTATGTGACACCTTATCAAATGTCTTCTGGAAATCCAAATGCGCTGCATTTACTGGTTTCCCTTTATCAACTCCACTTGTTATATCCCCAAATATTTGTGAAATGCTATTTCCCTTGCATGAAACCGTGTTGACTCTGATTGTGTTGAGCTTTTCTAAACATCCTGTTACTACTCCCTTAATAATGGACTCCAGCATTTTCACAATGACAGATGTTAAGCCAGCAATCCTATAGTTTCCTGCTTTCTGGCTCCCTCACTTGAGCTTCACGTTAATATTTCCTCCTGGAGTCAACTGAGTTCTGAAATATTCTGATCAATGCCTCCACTATCTCCACAGTCACTTCCTGTAAAGCCCATTTGCACAAGAAGTTGCTATCAAACAGGAATCCAAGCAACTCAGTATTTACTACTACTACTATGAACAGACTAAGTAACTGGGTTTATCTTTAACAGTTCAGCTTGGAGAGTGGTTAATAAATGATACAAAGACTGACTAGGAGGTATAATTAGAATAGTGAATTAAATGACAAATTATATGCAGCAAGTGAAATGAAGAGCGAGAATGAAAGATTGCATTAAGAGTGAACCAACTCAAAGAAAAATGTGTCAAAAATAATTGTTTTCAAAAAAAAACTCCAGCAATAACCAAAATCTTAAGAAATTATATTCCATAATTAAAAATTTAATTTTGGTGAAAGGGTGATTATTTTTGGGAACTTATCCCATGGTACTGAGACTGGAATGGATGAGCTAAAGCTTCCTTTGATGAATTATAGTTGAATATATAATGGCAGTACAGGAACCACAAGCTGATATGTCACACATAAATGGGTGAGATGATATCATCTCAAACAGAAACTTATGAATTTTTTGCTTTCAGTTACACATCTACTTTTACTGTTCAGTTTGTATTTAGATAACAGAAAATGGCATTGACCTCACTTTGGTTTTTTCAGTAAAATATGGCACTGGCTTAATGCCTGACTATTCTTTCAAACATTGGTGCATAACTTAATTTTCAAAAAAGGCAGATTATCTCATTATATTTTGGGGGGAAATAAAACAGCTGCAGAATGTATTTTTTTTAAACCTGTTTTTGTCTTCATTTCACAAGATGGGATATAGGTGAAAGATTAATCAGCTTGTCTCGCCCAATCTAAAAGGCATCTTATTGAAATAGTCAACTATTTAAACATATCCCAGGTTTTTGCCTTTCGAACCTGAACTTCTGTATTCTATTTTGATTAATGAGCAAACCGCTCCATAAATCCCGTTTACTAGGTTAAACTTTGTATTCACCTGCATTAACTTTATGATTTAGTTTGAGCCAGTTATCCAAGCTTGCCTTTCTATATAGTTTATTGTGTATCTCTACAAAGTCACCTCTGTTACTTACTTTCAAGGATGAACAGTACAAGTTTTTTTGATTTTCACCATGAATTGACGAATTGGGGCTGATTTAAAAATTAATTTGTGACGGTGAACAGCTTTAAATCCTACTTTTGGATGTTCTTAAACCCATTAAAGGCTGCTTTTGCTACTCAGTTATATCCAACATGTTGTTTTGGGAAATGAATGCTATGTTAAAACAAAAATTGGAAATAGTTACAATTGTAATCTTAGGGTCATTTTAAAAAAAAATTTAGCTATAGTTTTGTGACCACTAGTGTGTGATCTTGTCTTCTGCCTGCGTCAGAGACTTTTATCACTGGTCCACACAACAAGATAAAGTTTCTAGTCACCAATTATTGCCAAGTAGTTCCCTTCATTACTTTGTTTTGTGTAGTGTTCCTTGATTTTGGAAAATGATGAAATGAATATTGCGCTTGTTCATGACCTAAATTTGTTAGTCACTTAAGCTTATGGAACAGTGAAATGATGTGACCAATGGCAATGTGGAGGAAAAAAATGTCCATGATTGTTCTGATAAACAGCGTATTTCAGCTTGTCTGTTCTTTTCCATTAGGTCAGATAGTTGGGAATGATAACTATCATACTGCACTGGCTTCAGACCCATTTTTCTGTTTTTAAAGTTTAAAAAGAAAGCTACCTACAAATGGATAGGGCAAAACCAAATAAAATTGTAGTAATTATAGTTGGAATATTGCATGCAATTCTGGTCTCCTTCCTATCGGAAAGATGTTGTGAAACTTGGAAGGGTTGGGAAAAGATTTACAAGGATGTTGCCAGGGTTGGAGGATTTGAGCTATAGGGAGAGGCTGAGCAAGCTGGGGCTGTTTTCCCTGGAGTGTCAGAGGTTGAGGGCGGACCTTTATAGAGGTTTACAAAATTGAGGGGCAAAGTCTTTTCCCTGGATTCTGGGAGTCCAAAACTAGAGTGCATAGGTTTAGGGTGAGAGGGGAAAGATATAAAAGAGACCTAAGGGGCAACATTTTCACAGAGGGTGGTACGTGTATGGAATGAGCTGCCAGAGGGAAGTGGTGGAGGCTGGTACAATTGCAACATTTTAAGAGGCATTTGGATGGGTATATAAGTAGGAAGGGTTTGGAGGGATATGGACCGGGTGATGGCAGATGGGACTAGATTGGGTTGGGATATCTGTCGGCATTGGACGGGTTGGACCGAAGGGTCTGTTTCCATGCTGTACATCTCTATGACTCTAAATTCCGCTTGACTTGCTGCTTGTTTTCCTGAACTGCAAATTCTGCCTCCTAAACAGGTCATCAAAGAAATAGTGACCTGAATTCTCCTTTTCTATGTGTTAAGGAACGTATGGCAGCCACAATGTCTGTCTGTCTGGTACTAAATGAAGACAAATACAATTAATTGTGTATTGTCTGTCTCTCTGTCCTGCCTACTGTGGAAAGCATGGTGTAATAACAGAGCGGCCCAGTGTCAGGCATATAAATATTTCCCACAAGAAGATGCATGAAGAAATATTGGGCAACTTTACACTGATTGTGGGTTGCGCTTCGGTGGGACGGTGTGGACTTGTTGGGTCGAAAGGGCCTGTTTCCACACTGTAAGTAAGTAATCTAATCTAATCTAATCTTAGTAATCTAAATGATCTAATTGCATTTGTATTTTGGGTTGCTGGGTGGCACTGGCAGAAGTCCAATGGCCTAAAATAAAAACGCATATTTTTAAAGATCTAAAGAAAAGAGCTATATCGTGTAAAGGCTGAATGTGAACGAATGTGTTGCAACTGATTTGTTATCTTGTTACTTGAGGCTTTTTAAGTCTTTGGAATTCTCTTCTTCGTGAAATGTTTGATGAAAATGCTGTTAATTGCTGTTTATTGAAGGTGGTAACCTTTAATACACAAGACATATATCAAATGAAAGACATAACATTTGAAATGATTGAACATAAGCCAAAACACATAAAACCTTGTTGCTATTTCACTGTCATCTTGGGCAATCTTTTGGAATCAAGGATGATTTTCTTCCCCTTTGAGGTTGTGGGTCCTGAGGTGACTAAACAGTTCAATGCTGAATCCACGCAGCATGCCACAGGTGGGGCAGGTGCTGCCTGAAGAGGTAGAGTTGGGTAAAATGCTTAGATTTTTCAGATGCTCCAGTGATTGTTCGGTGTTTGGCTTCCACCATGTTTGATGTGGCTGGCATCTTCGTGGATACAACCCCCATGAGCTGGTAGGGATGTCACACTTTTCGGGAAGGCCTTGGATCATTTTATCTTGAGAGCTTATTTTGGATGTCTCACAAGGCATGTGGACACAGTGGCCCAATGCAACTGGTTGAGAGTAATCAGTGTCTCTGCTAGGATTTTGGCCTGAGAGGGTACATTGATTATTGGAATGTTGATTCTACTATTGAATTTGCAGGATCTTGTAGAGGTATCACTGGTAATATAATACTTCTGTAGGAGGTGAGGTGTCTGTCATACACTGTTCATGTCTCTGATGGAACAGGAAAGGTAAGTGACACTGTAGACCTGTAGAATGAGCTTGGTGCTGGGGTTTGAAGTGTCTGTCATTTATCAGATTTATTAATTCATTTCAAAAGCTGGAGGTGATGAATTTCATCAGCAATGGCTGCCTTCACTGATTCTGGAAATGTAGGAGAATTGATCCACATTTCTCAGTGGCTCACCATGGTCGCGATGGTTCAGGGACAGTGCTGAGGAGTGGAAGTGGTGGAACTGGTTAGATGAGCTGAATGGCCTACTTATGTTCCTATGTTCCTATAAGTAGGCTGGTAGAAGACTTCTGTTTTCCAGATGTATAGCCTAGGATCCATTCTCTAATGGGCCTCCATCAATGCACTGATGATGGTTTGGAGCTAAGCCTGTGTGTGTATGTGTATACCTGGAACCATGTACACACATTCAATGACAGAAGTGGTTGTGGTTCTGAACTTGGTATCAATAGTGGACAATAGTAATCCTCCTTCACAAATTAGTTGGCTGTTATCACATTACGGTTTGTTGGTGTGAACATTGCAGGTGGGATCAGTGGTTACTGTCGCATTACCGGTTGCCCTTGAAAATGTGGTGGTGGGCTGCCTTGAATCAGTGCAGAACATGGTATAGAGGGACAGTGTTGTTACGATGGATTTGACCCAGTGGCAATTAAAGAATGCAATTACAGTTCCAGTTCAGGATGGTGGATGGCTTGGATGAAGCTTGCAGGTGATGGTGTTTCCATGCATCTGCTGCCTTTTTCCTTCTGGGTGGTTAGAGATCATTTGGAAGGTGCTGTCTAAAGAGCCTTGGTGAGTTAATGCAGTGCAACTTTTAGATGGTACACATTACTGCTGTTGTATCTTGATGGTGAAGGAAATGAATGCTGAAGGTAGTGGATGGGGTGCAGATCAAGCCGGCTGATAAGTTCTTTGCCACTGTCCGTCAATGCAATTGGAGAAGATTCCATTGCACTCTTGGCATGCCTTGTAGATGGTGGAGGCTTTTGGGTGACAGGAGGCAAGTTACTCACAACAGGATTCCTAGCCTTGACCTCCTGTGTAGCTGCAGGATTTTGATGGCTGGTCCAGTTTAGTTTCAGGTCAGTGGTAACACCAGTTGGTGGTAGTGGTGAGTTCAGCTGTGGTAATGTTATCAAAGGGTGATTGTTAGATCATCTCGAGTTGGAGATGGTCATTGTCTGGTACCTTTTGTGGCATGAATGTTACTTGCTACTTGTCAAACCAAGGCTGAATGATGTTTAAGCCTTGTTTATACATGGGCAACTTCAGTAAGTGACGAGTGGCAAATGGTGCTGAACATTGTGCAATTGTCAGCGAGCATCTCCACTTCTTTCCTCATGGTGGAAAGATGCTCGCTGATGAAACAACTCAAGTAGGTTGGGCTAAAGGCACTTCACTGAGAAGCTCCTGTGGTGGTGTTCGTGGACTGAGATGACTGACCTCTGGCAATTGCAACCATCTTTCTTTGTCCCGAGTATGAGCCCAACCAGTGGAGAGCCAGTAATTGCCTGACTTGCGTATGTCCTGCTTTTGTGTATGAAACCTCGGTAGTTTTCCACATTGTCAGATAGGTATCCTTTTTGTAGCTGTACTGGCACATTTAGTATTGCTCGTTCTGGAGCACAGGTCTTCAGGGGTATGTTAGAAGGTTGTGAGGAGCCTTTACAGTATCCAGTACCTTCAGCTATTTCCTGATTTCAGCTAGAAGAATATCAGGCGGAGGTTGGGGTGAGTCATCCACTCTACCCCTCCAGGGTGTAGATGGATGAAAGGGTTTTTGCACTGGTATTTTGAGCTCACCCATTTTTGTCGATGGGTATTTTTATGGAGCATCCACCTTTTGTCATTGTTTAACTGTCTGTTGTCACTTGAGGACTGTATGTAGCCAGAATGCAGAGCTTTGATCTGATCCAGTGACTTGATCTAGTGAGTTGGCCTCATCTGTAGCTTGCCGAACACAAACAGTTGAAACACTTTAGACACATTTAATTAGTTGTGAATCACTGATTGTGAATGGTGCTACAGAAGTATAGTATTTTTCATTATGAACCTCCCTAGGAACTCTTCAAAACTGATCTCTGCCATTGAGAATTAGTGATTGCGGTTAATTTAATAAAACTGTAAAACACAGGAGCAAAAGCAAGCCATTCAGCCATCAAGTGTGCTCTTCACAGCTCAAATACTGTATGCAGGTCTGTTCACCATACTGTAGGAAGGACGTGATTGTGCTGGTTGGGGTGCAGAGAAGATTCAGCAGGATGGAGAATCTTTGCTATGAAGAGAATCTGGTTAATTTCGTGTTTTTCTCTTTGGAGCAGAAAAGGTTGGAGGGTGGGGGCCTGATTTGAATATATGATTGAGGGGCATGGACAGGTTACATAGAAAGCAACTTCCCCACTGTTACTGGTTTTCTGAATGGACTTCTCAAATTTTAAATTTTACGTTAATCTCACTCTTTGTGCACCATTGTATTCGTTGTTCTGTTCTATACATGCTCTTTGTATGGTATGATCTGCCTGTACCACATGCAAACCAAAACTTTTTTCACTGTACCTAGGTACATGTGACAATAAATCACATTTTAAAAAAAGCTGTTCCTCTCAGTTGAAGGGTCAGAAGCAAGAGGGTACACTTTTAAAGTCAGATGCAGGGGGTTTAGAGGGGACTTGAGGAAAAGTCTTTTTCACTAGAGGGTTGGTGAGGATCTGGAATGCATTACCTGGGAGGGTAGTTGAGGCAAGAAACCTCAATCTTTGAAAAGTACTTGGATGAGCACTTGATGTCTCATAACCATCAAGGCTATGGGCCTAGTGCAGAAAGTAGGACTAATGTATTTTTGCAGGTACAGTTTCAATGGGCTGAAGGGCTTCTTCTATGATGTTGAGAGATTACAGCTGATCTGATAATCCTCAACTCCACTGCCTGCCTATTCCCTCACTCATGAAAAATGTGTCTGTCTCAGCGTTGAATACAGATAACAATTCGGCCTTAACTGCTCTCTGTGGTAAAGAATTTCACAGATTCACTGCCCTCAGGAGGAATTCTTCCTCAGCTCAGTCTTAACTGGTGTGCCCATATTCTGATATTATGTTGTCTGGTTCTAGACTCTCCCACAGGCGCAAGTAGTCTTCCTGTGTCTACTGCATCAAGCCCCCCAAGAATCATCAATATTTCAATGAGGCCTTCTTTGCACTCCAACTGGCAGTAAATATAGTATTAAATAGATACTCTTGGAACAGTTACAAAGTAGTTAAATTCTTTCTGTGAAATTTTCATTGTATAATTATTGTAGTCACGTAAAGATTATAATGGTGCATGGTCTTTTGAAGGTGATGAACTACTTCAACTATGTGACACTCTGGCAATGATGTTTCAGTCTTCACCAAATAAAACAATGCCAGGAGAGTGGTGCCAATGCCAAAGTATATGCCAGCTTTCTCTAGTTTTAATGTTTGACTACCAAATTTCTAGTGAAATTCAACTGTGCTGCTGGCTGTGCAGTGTAGATCAGTGCTCAACTGGATTTGCAAGTAGCAACAGTATTTCCTCCTGTCTGCTATGGTCAAAAGTCATATGACACCGGGCTATAGTCCAAAAGGTTTATTTGAAATCACAAGCTTCTAAAGCGCTGCCTACTGCACCTGATGAAGGAGCAGCATTCCGAAAGCTTGCGATCTCAAATAATCTTTTAGACTATAACCTAATGCTGTGAGACCTTTTGGCCTTGTCCACCCCAGTCCAAGACTGGCACCTCCACATCCTGTCTGATATGGTCTTCCTTTGTTTTGTTGCAGAAATTGACTTTTGAGATGTTTCTGTATTAATTGGACTTTGGAATGAGTTGGGCAATCAGTTGTACATATATGTGAGCGTAAGAATTAGGTGCATTAGCCCTTTACAAACCTCTGCCATACAATAAGATAATGGCTGATCTGATTGTAACCCCAAATCCATCTTCCTGTATTAACCTTTCAACCCCTTTATTAATAAGAAACTATCTACCTCTGCCATCAAAACACTCAAGGGCTCTGCTTTCCCATGTCACATCCCATATTTCATCTGGAAAAGATGGCAGCTTGGTGATTTTTTTTTGGTAATGCACATGTGATGTGCCTTAGGATGCTTTACTTTATTAAAAACTATATAGAAACGCAAGTGCTTTCACCAGGGAACAAACAGGAGTAATGTTTTCTGATTTTCCAGAGGACTCTTGTATTTTAGATTCATTACTTCAATAAATCTACTTGCGTGATCACATTCAGTGGAGGTTCAAATGCACTTGTAATTGTCGCACTTGTCCTCACACTTAACTTCCATCCAGCAATCCTAATTGTTTCACAAACAGGAAATATGTGAAGGTATTCAGTATGTGATCAGTTGTCTGTAGTGCTACTACTTTGAAACTGTTAAGGTGAGCTAAATTAGAAATTGCATATAGTTTGTGAGTGAGTTTAATTGGGAACATGGGTGTTGCAAAATGTGTGGATATTTTTTATGAAAGATGTTCTTCAATTTTCTTGTTCACAATGAGTGAAAAGTGGAGGCTGACTATTTGCAAGTATTATTTAATGACTTTGACATAGATAGTGAAAGCCAAAATTTGCAGTGTTGTCATTATTATAGAGGTCTCCATAACCTTAGTCAATAATGTCCAAGGGGGGAAATATTCAAGCAGGCCAAGGTAGAGTCCTGACATCTTGTGCTGCGGGTAAAGACCGTTACTTCAAGCTGACATTTTTTTTGGTAAACTCATTGGGAGTTGGCAAAACTCAGCAATGCAGCTTAGTAGAGCCACCAACTTTGGAGCTTTGAAATTCAAATGCTGAACTGCCTGAGCTGGAATGCTGTTGTCTTGGTGAGAGGATGTGTTTGTCAAATTGAAAGGCACTTAATGAACAAATTCTAAACACTTCTTTTTCCAGAGAGACTGGCATAAAACAAAGCTCAGTGTTAAACTTGGCATAAAATCACCTAATTCTGTAATTATTCATGCTGTCAGATCTTGCCTGCAGTCAGGTCCAATTGAACTGCAGCAATATGAAGGATCCAGCTATAGTTTTGGTCTTTTCTGTGATTCTATGTGGGCAACAGCTGGAGGTGCTACTGAAGAATATAAGGATCACAAGTTGGAGCACCCTTCAACCCTGCTCCAGCCTTGAACAAGATCAACCTCAACATCACCTTTCCTCACTCACCCTGTGTTCCTTATTCCCTTAATACCCAACAGTCTATTGGGCTTTTGCTATTGTCTGCCCACATGATTTTGATTGCGTTGAGTGATCTAGAGAAGCAGTGGAGGATGCCTAACTTCTGTTGCTATCCAATGATGGAATGTGTGGGTGGATAGGGTTGGATTTGTGTGGGAGGCTGCTTGCTGTTCAGTGGCACTGAAAATTAATCATTATCAACATGTCTCATTCCTTCATGTATTACTTGTTGGAAATTTTGAAAAGTTTTTCTTAAAATTAAAAATGCTTATTTCTTTTTACGTCCAATTCAGTCCAGTTTACATCTCTTCAGTGGGTTGCAAGTCAAAGAGACAACTGCATTCTGCTTCTCAGCAATATTCCAAAATAATTTCCACAGAAATCCAACCAACATTTTCCAGTAATAACAAATGCTTGTTTTAAATACAGGAAAACTTAATTTATGTTGTGTGTTGTTGTCCACAGTAATACACACACACACCTCACTCCCAGTCCTTCCAACTGTGCATTTCCCAATCCTTCAATCAGAATGGTTAAGCAGATGCTGTTTTGCCTTTCTGCTCATTATTATCATCTCATCCTTCCAAGCAATTTAATAAACAAATATGTTTTGATCAATATTTGATTGGCTAAAGAGACTGGAAGATGCCAAGCTGTCACAAGATTTGGTCCAATTGTTCAGTACTTTGTGTTGAGTATTTTCAGGCAGTTAACCTTATGAATCTAGCTTGTATAATCAGTTGACATTCCTTGCTCTTAAAGTATTGCTGATCTCATGTTCGTGTTAGAATTGAGAGAACTTATCAGGTGAGGAAGGATGTGGTTTAAACAGCAGTTTAGTGTTTGAAAGGAAATAGAATAAAAATAATCGAGCAATATTTTCTGACTTGACGTGACTTGCATTCCGTTTCAATGGTTTCTTGTGGATTGTGGAAAGTTTTGTGTTCTGTTGGCAAGTAGTTCTCTAGTTCCAGCACTAGTGTTGCAGTGTTGGGGTCATTGTGGTTGAGCTATGTTGAGAGCTCCAATGGTGAATGCAGCAGACCATGCTGTGAGAATCAAAGGAAATTCATAAATGGGTTAATCCCAGATTACTGAAGTTTTTCTGTGTTTAAAAGAAGCATTCATTATTACTGGAAATTGTTGGTTGGATTTCTGTGGGAATTTTTTTTGGAATAGTGCTAAGAAGCAGATTGAAGTTGTCTCTTTGACCCACAATATTAATCTAATGTCCCAATGGGATGGTTTTCATCTCTACTCCAGTTTGTTAATAACTGGATCACTATAGGCTCTGACAATGAGCCAGCCATGTTAATGAGAGAACAAAGAACAAAGAAAACTTACAGACCAGGGATAGGCCCTTCGGCCCTCTAAGCTTGAGCCGATCCAAATGTACTGTCTAAACCCGTCGGTCAATTCCTAAGCATTTGTATCCTTCTGCTCCCCACCTACTCATGCAACATACCTCATGCTTCTGAAATTCCTTAATTTGTGACTGGAACCAAGGTGTTGGAAAGGAAATTGAATGTAAAATGGAACAGTGCAATTTTACTGGGTGCTTCAAAAATACTTTGACCATATGATAAGCTTTCATTTAATGTCAATTGTTACGTAAGTCATCAGTTGTATTTATGGGTTCTTGTGTCCATATCTCTGGACTAGAGGCCCTGGGATCAAGGCACACCAGCCCCTGAGGTGGGTCATAACATGTCTGAACAGGTAGAATTTTGTTTTTAAATGTTATCAATATTAAATTTAAATTTGCATTTTTCAGTAGCCACCTTTTATCTGGTAAAAGAATTTTCTAATCACATGTTCCAAGCTGTTATTATACAAATCTGGAATAGGTGAGAGATGAAGTGGATCTCCTGGCTCTACTACTGCCATAAACCTACAGGAAATGGGTCCTGATAACTGATTGGACTGACCTTTTTTCTTTGAGTTGGTACACAAAATTGTAATGCTAATTAGCTCCTTTCCATTCTTCTGCTTCCTTCAGTCAAAAAATACAGGCAGGCACTCCAACTTGATTATACAACTAGACTCCTATGATATCTTTTCCCTGAACAGCTGGTTTTATTTTTGCAGTGATGATACTGTTTTCCTTGAATAAATGTTGCCTTTTTTGTTATATAAGTTAGTCCAGACAGTTTCCATGAATGCATCACTATTTGCCTAACATACGCAATTTGGAAATCTCTGCTTCTCAAATATGTATCATTTATATAAAATATAAACCAAACAGGTGTCACTGCTCTGCTTCACAGCAACTGTGCCTCAGTGTTGTTTCTAGTTTCTGTCATGTTCAAACAATTGTTGAAGACAGTGTTGTCGAGTCTAACATCAAGTCAATGTGCTCACGGCATTATAAACTGAGTAATAGGCCTGTGACCCATTATGTCCTGTGAACCTTTTTCTTTCCTTATACCATTACTTCCCAGAGGTCTGACAGTTCTCCATTATAAAATAACTGGCAGGCTATTGATAATATCTTATCCCCTAGTGTATATCAATTGACCAAGAATATAACTGTAAAGACTCAGGTTTTTTTTGTGAATTGCTAATTACTTTGGAAATTAATATGAACATTGTTTACTCAGGAAGCAGTGCTAATGACACATCAATCATTTCTTCACATTTGTCTTGAATGTTGGGGGAGGTGTTGTGGAAATTCAATGGAGTGTTCAGCCTAAGCTGTGATGATTTTGTTTTAATTCCTCATTGTGTGCTTTTTCTCTGAGGTGTTCTGAAATTCTAGTAATTGGAGAAGTGTATAGGAAGTGATGGTTCCTATACACTTTTGTATGGTTCTTAATAAGACCATAAGATGTTGGAGCAGAAGTAGGTCATCCTGTCAATGAGTCTTCTCTGCCATTCAATGAGGTCATGAATGATTTGATAATCCTCAATTCCACTTTCCTGCCTTTTTCCCTATAACACTTGATTCCCTTTATGTTTTGACAATCTCTCTCAGCTTTGAATATACTTAACAACCCAGGCTTGACAGATGTCTGATTTAAATAATTCCATAGCTTCATTACACTCTGAGAAAACCCATTCCTCCTTGGCTATCTTAAATGGGTAACCCCTTACTCTGAGGTTGTGCCCTCTGGTCAGAGACTCTCCCACAAGGAGAAACAACCTCTCAGCATCTACCCTGTCAATGTCCGCTCAGAATATGGTCGATATCAATAATGACATCCGTCCTGCTGTTATATTCCAGTGGGTGACAGCCCCAACTTACTCAACCACTCCCTTGTAAGACTATTTCTCCGGACCTCGTATCAGTTCTCTGGACTGCATCCCATGTCAGTATATCTTTGTTTAGATATTGTTCACCGTATTCTAGCTGTGGTCTGACGAGGGCCTGGTACAATTTTAGCAAAGCCTCCATACTGTTATACTGTACTCTCTTCTCTTTGAAATGAAGGCCAACATTCCATCTGAACTCAAATGTGATTCATGGACATGAACTCCCAAGCTCCTCTGTTCTGTAGCTTGTTGCAGTCTTTCTCCATTTAAATAATATTCACCTCCTGATTTCTTCCTGACAAATTGCATAACCTCACATTTTCCCACATTAAATTCCATCTGCCAAGTTTTTGTCACTCACTTAACCTGACTATATCTGGCTACAGACTTTATACTGTCCGCACCACTTAGCTTCCCACATATTTACTCTGGATTAAATAACATGGCAGTTACTTTAATTGTGAGCCCTGCAGACTCCTAATTTCTTGATCCTCCAATATTTTAGTGGTACCCATTATCCCAATATATGGAGCTATAGGATTTGTAAACAACTAGTAGCTCTAACAATAAACCATTTAAGGCATCCCAATGAATAGTTTTAACCTTTCCCAACTAACTGCAAATAAACAGCTTCGGTTTAGTTAACATTGTGCTGTGCTGAGGCAGGTTTGCACATTACGTGGCACCACAAGTGGATTTTTCAGGTTATGTTTATCTATTAGTTAGTTGTATCCTTTTTTACTGTTCTTGAATTCCACTTGATCTACCTCAAACTCACAGTGGAAGGCCTGCTCCTATTCACACCTTTTTCTGCTTTTTGCATATTATCTCAAATTAGACTGTGTATC
The DNA here is from genome assembly GCF_004010195.1 of Chiloscyllium plagiosum. Classification (NCBI taxonomy): domain Eukaryota; kingdom Metazoa; phylum Chordata; class Chondrichthyes; order Orectolobiformes; family Hemiscylliidae; genus Chiloscyllium; species Chiloscyllium plagiosum. The sequence goes on along the minus strand of NC_057711.1, from coordinate 33,627,483 downwards.
TCCTCTTGATTATGCTTTGTGCACTGCATACCACTTGTCGATTCCTTGCATGTAATTTAAAAATCTTTCCCTTGTTCTTCCACCCCAAAATATCAGCTGAATTGGGATTTCAGCAATGTTAACCTGAGGTCAGCGATCACTGGTATTTATCCATTCTTGTGGGTTCACCATGTTAACAGTTTGCTTTTGCTTCAGTGTTGTTGACTATATGATCATCTTAATAGGTTACCTATCCCCGTTTCCTTAATCAACAAAGCTAGAAGCGCTCTCTGCATTAGCCCTGTGCTCAATGTTCTCCTTTTGTGTCTCACCATTTCCTCTCCAAACTCAGTTTGTCTGTGGAATCCACCTCCTGCTCCCTCAGCATTATTTCTTCTGAATTGACTTTCCTTCCATATTTTTAATGATTCTCTGTCTTCAGAGGGTTATTTCCAATGCCTTAGCTTTCTCCAACCCCACTCTATCCTTGACCACCTCTATTTCTTATCGATACCTTGCCCCTCAGCAATGTCGCCTGAAAGCACAATATTAGTGTCCACTTTGTACTGACAATTTCCAACTCCACCTCACTCATCAAACCTCTTGATTCGTTTGCCTTTGCTAAGTTGTCAGATCATTCATCTGACATCCATTACTGGTTAGTGTCCAATCTCCAGTTAAACGTTGGCAGGGTTGAAATCATTGTTTGTGGTCCCATCACAAAGTCCCTAGCTAATGATTCCATCCCTCTCCCTGCCAGTTTTCTGAGGCTGAGTCACTGTTGCAACTTTGTCATATTTGACCCTAAAATGAGCTTTCAACTACACAACCTCCACATCTACCACTGCCTGGGGCTCAGTTCCTCTGCTACTGAAACCTTCTTCAGTATTTTTGCCACTTCTAGACTTGGCAATTCCACTGTTGATCTACCTCAAGCTCTCAGTGGAAGATCTGCTCCTATTCACACCTTTTTCTGCTATTTGCATATTATCTCAAATTAGACTGTCTATCTCCTCTTGATTCTGCTTTGTGCACTGTATGCCACTCATCAATTCCTTGCATGTATAGTTTAAAAATCTTCCCCCTCTTCTTCCACCCCAAAATATCAGCTGATTTGGAATTTCAGCAACCAGTTAACCTGAGATCAGCGATCACTGGTATTTATCCATTCTTGTGGGTTTGCCATGTTAACAGCTTGTTTTTGCTTCAGTGTATTGAGTATATGGTCATCTTACTGGCTCTTGGCCAGCCTCCTACACTCTGGCATTTGTAAACCTGGTGATGCAAAACCCTGCCTGTATTTAGACTCTCAAATTGCATCACACCTGTGTTTGTTGCTTTTCTATTGGTTCCTGATTTAAGTAACACCTTGATTATGACGCTCTGACCCTTGTTTGAAATCCTAATGTGGCCTTGCTACTCCTTAACATTGTAAATCTCTACAATGCTCTGCGTTCTTCCCGTTTTGGCCTTTGAACATCTGAGCGTCTCTGATTTAATTGCTGAACCACTGGACATCTAGCCCTTTTCAGACACTCTTCAAATATATCACTTTGTCCAAACATTTGGCCCTATGCCCTTGTTTCAATGACAAATTTGAACGTCATCTCCTCCTGTGATGTGCCTTGCAAAGTTTTATTACTTTAACAGCACTATTTAGTTCCAAGGTGGTGGTGATAGACGTGGAGATCAGATTACTCCCCCATTGCACTCATTAAACTTCAAACCAAACTGGTTAGGACTTTCGGTTCCACATTTTGAAAGTATTTTCATAGGAATATTTAATTAGTCATGAATTCAAATGCAATTATTCTTTAAGAAGACTTAATTTCTACCATTGTCAGCGCAGCTTATGGGCGGACACCTACTTATGACTTATCAGGACTTATTCTGCAAAATGAAAATTCCACAAATGTATTGTTTGTTTAATGTTAAATATTTTGATTGTAAAATGATTTGTGACGTTGATACACCTTCACTTACAAGGATGAAGCTACTGCACTCTACAGGAAACGTGTTACTGGACAAAAGATGTCTGAATAAACTGGCAGCCATGTGTGGCATGACACTGGAGGCGTTAGAGTTATGCCAACTTTTTTCAGTAGTGCTGTTTGACAGCCAGATACAGAGGGTTTTTTTATGTTTGTTCATTTGTTGTAAATCAAATTACTATTTGTAATCTGTTTTTGCTTTTAGTACAATTGTATTAGACACACCATGAAAGTTACCATGGAATTGGCTTCTGGTATTTCTTGATGTATAGATTGTATTGTTTCTTCTGCTTGCTGTTTGCTATTTTTGAACATTTCGCATTCTTTAAATAATTTCTGCTATTACAAATGCTTACTCAGACCTTTATTTAATTTGTTTCAAATAGCACATCAGGCAGACTGTATTGCAACCAATGTGGGCTAGTATTTTGATCGCTGGTCATTCTCCTGTACTGAATACTGAGACTTGTGGCTGACTGTTCGGGCACTGTGGCTGTCTATACCTTGTACAAGTAGCCTGCTTATGCATGAACTTGACAGGCTATTTAGAAACAAGGAATGATACAGCCACGTTCGGACTTGTCCTTGCCCAGAAACTAAGTGTTCACCTCCTGCAGGACTCCGATAATGATCTGCAGTAGAAGACCTTGACAGATTTTTAATTAACTCCATGACACAGATTTATTTTGGGGAGTTCAGTACAGTATTTGTGTAGTTGTCCTGTTGTTGGGAGGGAAGAAGAAGAATATTGGAACTCATACTGCTGACTGAATCTGTCAACAAACTATTACACTGGGTTAGAGTAGAAGATCTTGCAAACTAGTTGATAAGGATATACCAGATGAGAACAAATGAAAACAAAAATTATGATGTATGAGGAATGAAGTAAAATAAATAAATCTAGGAAAAAAACAGACTAATGCCATTTACTCTGGAACACTGAACATACTGCTTTGTAATTAACAATGCTTTTGTATATTGTATGGAGGTACCACAGCAGGCACTGCATTGATTTTAATCTTCTTACTCTGTGAATGATTAAAATAAATATGTGGCACAGCTTTATTCAACTAGAGGCTTAATACTTGCATGAAACTATTGCAGCAATAACTAGTTTAAAAAAGTTATATCATTTGCACCTTTTGCCATGAGTATTGTTGGAACTATACAAATACACATTTAGCCTTTAATCATGAGTGGTGTTGTATTTTCTTACATTCGCTAATAAGTTGGTGCTTTAATTGTCATTCCCCTCCTGTACAATGGCGACCTGCTCACTGCAGCTGTTCGCAGCTGGCTCAGTAGGTCTAGTTCTATCAACCTTGCACTGGTGGTTTGACCCAGGTATGCAATGTTGGAAACAAGGTGTGTAACACTAAACACCTACCAGAAGGAAAGTTTGAGATTTGTCTTGGGGCATAGGATACTGTACCAAGCACTAAGCTGCATTTATTGTTGACCCAAATAAATCTGAGAAGATGATGGGTATTCTGCTTGAATCACTGCAGTGTCTCTGCTGGTGTTGGACCCACAAAAGCATCAGGTGGAGAATTCCAGGATAATCATCCAACAGGAATTATGGAATGGTGAAATGTGCAAAGTGGAAACAGTCTTTGAAGCAATTTGACTCCCAGTTTTAGTGCAAGTATATATTATTCTTATGATATTTGCATTGCCACCGTTTGTGTGATTTTGTTGAGATAGGTGTCTGAAATCCTCAGATTTGACCTTATAGAGGCACATATATTTTGGCGAGGCAAAATATCCATTTGGATTTGGTCCAGAGGACACCTTTTAACAGATGTCAGCTACGTTTTGGAGAAATAAGGTGTCCATTGGGAATATTAAAAATGGAATTTATTAAATATGTATAAACTCATTGGAACTGTAAAAATATCAAAATATTGTCTAGGAGTATAACTCTGGATTTTAAATGTTAAAAATGTGTAATTTTTAAAAAGCAGTTTTTTTTCCTACTTCACTCTTTTGGTATACTCCTAAGGGTTATTATTGTCGGATTTATGTTATATGATTAGTTTTGCGACTTGAGTGGGATACTTTGGAGCTGTCAAACTGATCACCTAACAATGTTAATAGTAATTTTTTTTTGTGAGGAGATATTAAGTATTTGGCAAAATGGGGGTTTGCACATGAGATTGAAGGAATTTCTTTTTTTTTGTAAATCAGAGTTTTACTTTTATAAAACAGTGATGATGTTGACCCATTTTATTTCATCTCATCATGGCTCCTGAGGTCTGCCTGTGGTGGAGAATAGGTGCCTTTGTTGAAAGAGATAAGGGAGAAGGGTGCTTAGTGTAGGGCATTTGTTGGCTTAGAAAAATGGCCATGGGAATGAGTGCAGAGCAACAGGTGACTGAGAGAGCAGGAGAGATTGTGGAGTTGATAAAAGGGACCTTGAGTGGAATGGAGGTTATGAAGGGTCATGTGTGACTAGGTGGAGGGATAAAGGTGGCATGAAGAAGATAAGCAGCTGTAGGTGTTTAACATTGTCTAGCAATCACCATTGTTAACAGCTAACCCGAGAATGCAACCTTTTTTAAAAAAAGGTTTTGTGATTTACACATGAAAGAAGTGAAACTATCACTGTATTCTAACAGATGAAAGGCTTAACAGACAATCAATTCTTCAATGTATAATTTCAGTTACATCACACTGTAAATTTTTGCTATAAATTCTGTGTTAGAATTGAGCCCTCCACTATCACCTGATAAAGGAGCGTGGCTCAAAGCTAGTATTCTTCCAATTAAATCTGTTGGACTATAACCTGGTGTTGTGTGATTTTGAAAGGGACATAGTGTGCATAGAGAGCAGGAGGAGTTATGCACATTAATGGAGACCCTCGTCAGCATGAGAGCACAAAGTGCTAAGGGGGTGGGTGCAGGGCATGAGATGGCATAGATTGGGGTCATGGCATGGGATCATGAAGGCTGAGGACAGTCTTTTGATTGAATCATTTCTTTTCCCAGTGACTTTATTGTAATTGTGCACCTAAGTCCACATACTGTGCAGTCTGCTACAGACTTGTTCCGAGGTTGCTCGACCCCACAGGCTTCAAGTGAACCCCAGAATGAAAATCTGCCCTCCTGGGTCACTTTTTTTTTCTGGCTCCAGGCTTGCGGTGAGACTTTCACAAGGGCTGCTGTTTGGTTTTCAGCAGTTCCTTTCTCAATCTCGGTAACTCGTTTATTGCTGATGTGGCCAAATATAGTAATGGCTTGTGTTTGTGAGGATTTCTTTTTTGGATATTTGGATCCACACACAACCAGGTTTAGAAGTATTCATCAATATTGTCTCATCACCAATTCACCATTAAACTTGAAGCAAGCACTCACAAAGAAGGTGGGCAAGAATCCCTCTAAATCTCCACCTCTTTGTGTTAAAATTATCCTTGTATTGATCCTTCAACAAAGGGGAAAAGTTGCTTCCTATCTTATGTCTATGCCCCTCATAATCTAATGGACCTCAATCAGGTCCCCCCTTAACCTTCTCTGCTCTGAAGAAAACAAAGTTAACTTATGATTTGGAGATGTTGGTGTTGGACTGGGGTGTACAAAGTTTAAAAATCACACAACACCAGTTTATAGTCCAACAGGTTTAATTGAAAGCACTAGCTTTCGGAGCCGCTCCTTCATCAGGTGGTTGTGAGCGGCGCTCTGAAAGCTAGCGCTTCCAATTAAACCTGTTGGACTATAAAGTTAGCTTAGTTGAGGTGTCTAGGACACTGTTGCTGTTCCTCTGGCAGAACAGACCCAGCAGAGGTAGCCGCACAGTGGTATGCAGTTGGAAGGAAATTGCCCTGGGAGTCCTCAACATTGACTGTGCATTCCATGAAGTCTTACGGCATCAGGTTAAAGATGGGCAAGGGTCTGTTTCTGTGCTGTATAACTCTGACTCTCTGGCTGTTAAATGATAAGAGCTAAAGAAACCAATTATCAAGAATTAGATCTTAGCTCTCCATCCTGCTTGGTGGTGGACAATTAAATGAATCATCAGAGAAGGCGGTTCAACAAATGGGGGAACACAAGACATTGGTTTATTTATATACATTGAGGGTTTCACTGGTGAAGCCAGCCTCTATTGGACATCACTAATTGTCCTCTGAAGTTGGAGCTGATCAGCTGCCTTGAACCATGATGGGTGACTTAGTGGAGGAACGTCAACAATACCTCTAGGGTGAGATATCCTAATTCCATGAACCCCACACCCCATTCAGTCAAGTCTTTTGGAGGATGTTTTGGGAGCTTTTGGGAAGAAATTGACTGACTGGCTCTATATATTTCGGGCACTGGGAGCCAGGAAATCTCATGGCCCTGTGCTCCCAACTAACAAGTGAAGATCCAAATCATTTTTTTTACATTACTGTGTTCCGTGCCAAAGTTGAGCCTTCCAGGGAGCTACTTTTTTTCAAGGTCTAGGTAATAAATTGAACAGACGAGTGGGAGTAAAATAAAATTGCTTTGTGTGTACATTGTAGATATGAATGACTCAGTGCCTGTTCTGTTGATCCCAGACTATGATGGTGACTAGTACTCTTCCCAATGGCCATAGAGATTGAGCAATGGTACAAATTACGGAATATCCCACTTAGTTTTGTTGCAGCCTCATTGCCTGTAAGGCCTATTCAGCTGTCATTTAGTTTAGTGTTGCTGATGTGTATTGGGCAGATTCAGGTGGCAGTCTAGGAATTTTCAACTGCAATATTTCAAATTGGAAACCACAAATTGGGGACAAAAGCATGCAATTGCTGGGGATATGAAATAAAAATGGAAAATTTGTGGTAAGTTTGTCTGTATGTCTACAGATTTGGTCAACTACTTGAGAGAGAGAGACACTGTCTATTTTTATTTGGCTGTTTTTAAGATTTGTTCCCCACTTCTGCACACCCCCACAAAAAAAAGACATTTTATGGTGTTTAAAAGCAGAAACCAAATGTAATAGGCTTGTCTATTTCTATAAGTTTTCTCTTTGGAATAAATTTTTCAAATTGAAGATTTTCTTTGATACAGAGTGAATAGTAAACCTTTGGAGGGGCGTTGTGCTATTGAAAGTACTTTTCAGAGTAAATTTGCATTTTCAGAAAAAAAAGTTAAAAGCTTTGTTCTTCAGGAATATCCTTTTTGTCTTCTCTCCATTTGGCAGCCCCAGTGTATGAGATACACAATGCCAATGCCATTCACTCGTTCAGTGTATTTACCACTTTGAGGTGCTCCATTCTCATTCCACATGGATATATATTTGGGCATGTGCTATTCTGCATGCAGTACAAGTTAAGTGCATCTTTGGGTCTTTTTAATACAAATAAATATATATTCATTTTGTGTTGTCACTGTAGAAGGCTGAGCTTGGCACTACAACAATCATGCAGAACAGAAAAATGCTTTGAACATAGACATCGTTCATTCATTCATAGCCTGAAAGAATAATTAGTGTTCAATTCAACAATACATTTCATTGCACATGTGGCAAACAATCAGTTTGCCAAAGTAGTTTCTTCCAGAAATAGTGCAAAATTGACATAACTCTACTATGTATTGAAGTAAAGTGAATTGTAAAGCTCGCACTATTTTTGATGAAGCGAAAGAGTTGTTAACTTAGTTTTATCTAATTTTCATAGGGGGAAAATAGTTTCATGTAATGCATTCATTTTTGAAATAAAATTTGAAATTATTTTTAATTAGGCATTTTGAATCCATTCCTTAAACTGCGATCTCATACACCATTAGTAAATAATTGTTGGTACCCTTAAGTTAGTATTAAAGTTATGCGTTGAAATGTTAATTAATGACTGTGTTAATATTTATTAATGTCTGGCTATTTCTTAGTGCACCATCCCATTAACCTGTGTAAAAGTGGTGAGAGGAGAATTTCACCAAAACGTCTGGCAAATATCAGGTCTCACAACGTATTACCTATGTTGCATATATTTTCTTTCAATTGTATTCTGCAAATATAAGTTAAAGACTTTCAGCTATTGCTCTGTAGCTGCTGCATTTTGCTTCATAATTTATTCTCCACATCAGCATTCCTACACCTGTTGGAAACTTGTCTTTCCATTTTTGATCACTTTTTTCTCACTGGATCCCAATTCACCTTCCCTTTGATACCTTCTCCTATCTATTACATATTCTAGTCATATGCATCTGATGTCCTGTACCTTTGTTCCCTCCCCACTTAATTCATGACCATTAAACTAATTCCCACCCCTTTTTCTACCCATCCCTTGCTTTCATCGAATGACTGTATATCCAGTCACTGTTTTGCTTTGCTATTAATGATAAAGTCTTTGACTGCCTTGGCCCCACTCTCATCAGTTTTCTGTCCAACTCTGTTCTTAAATTAAAACTCTCCACTATGCCACTGCTCTCTCTAGGTTTTTTGTGAAAACAAGAAAATTCTTAAAATCCATCTTTTCACTTGACACTTGCCCTGGGTTGACATTTCTTCATTTGTTTTATGTTTCTCTTCCCTCATCTTTGGGATGCTTGGCCCAACCATCTTCAGCTGCTTCATCAATATCCTTCCCTCCATGTAAGGTCAGAAGTGGGGATGTGAACTCCAGGATGTTGATAATGTCACAGAGCGATAATTAATTAGTGAAATAAAATATCCTCTTTTTTTTAATGTACTTTGGAACAAAAATAGTCTTAAAGACTATGTATCTCTGTATCTGCTGTTATTCTTTAAGCAAAGTTGAATATCATTACAATTTCTGTTCCAGTATCGTACTTCTATCGCTTGCCCATCCAAATATGAAATATGTATGGAAAATAATATTTTCTGTGCATGTTTTCAGTTTGCATCTTGCTCTAGTTTATTCCCATCCCCCTATATTTATCAGTGATCTGATTCATGTCATTGTGTTTGCTTGTGTTTGGCATTGTTATTAATATCCTAGGAAACTAGAATATTAAAGTGCACAAGATCCAACCCTGAGCTAATTTCTGTAACTGTATTTTAAACCTCAGTGGTGGGTAAGTTGTTGGATGGGATTCTGAGGGACAGGATTTATATGCATTTGGAAAGGCAAGACTGATTAGTGATAAGTCAACATGGCATTGTACCTTGGAAATTGTGTGTCACTAACTTGATTTAGTTTCTTTAAGGGGTGACAAAGATAATTGATGAGGGCAGAGCAGTAGACCGCTATATGGACTTTAGCAAAGCGCTTGACAAGGTTCCGCATGGTCAACTAGTGAGCAAGGTAAGAACTCTTGCAATCCAGGGGAAGCTAGACAATTGGATACAAGTTTGGTTTGAAGGTAGGAGACAGGGTGGTGGTAGAGGTGTACATTTTAGACTGGAGGTCTGTGACAAGCGGTGTGTCACAAGAATCAGTGGTGGGTCCACTCTCTTTTTTTTGTCATTTTTATAAATGGTTTGGTTGTGAATATAGGAGGTATAATTAGTAAGTTTGCAGGTGACACCAAAATAGGTGTGGTAGTGGATAGTAGAGAGGATTAGCTGAGTACAACGGGACCTTGATCAGATGGGCCAATAGGTTGAAGAATGGTAAATGGAGTTAAATTTAGGTAAATGTGAGGTTTTGCATTTTGATAGGGCAAACCAGGGCAGAACTTAGGTAGTTAATGATACATCCCTGGGAATGTTGCCAAACAAAGAAACCTTGAAGTGCAGGTTCATTGTTCCGTGAAAGTGGAGTTGCAGATAGACAGGATAGTGAAGAAGGCATTTGGTATGCTTGCCTTTATTGATCAGCACATTGAGTAAAGAGGTTGGGTTATCTTGTTACAGCTGTACAGGACTTTGAGGCCACTTTTAGAATACTGCATACAATTCTGGTCTCTTTTTTTTATAGGAAAGACGTTGTGAAACTTGCAAGGGTGCAGTAAGGAATTACAGGGATGTTGCCAGGGTTTGGCAGGTTTGAGCTATAGGGAAAGGCTAAGTAGGCTGGGACCTTTTTTTTCCCTGGAGTGTCAGAGGCTATTGGTGACTAGGAGGTTCGGGCAGAAAGGGTGAATAGCCAAGTTCTTTTTCCTAGGATGGGGGAGTCCAAAACTAGGGAACATAGGTTTAAGGTGAGAGGGGAAAGATTTAAAAAGTCCTGAAGTGTAACTCTTTCACACAGAGTGGGGAGTGTATGGAATGAGCTGTCAGAGGAAGTGGTGGAGGCAGGTACAATTATAATGCATTAAAGCTAACTGGATGAGTATGCAATTAGCAAGTGTTTAGAGAGATATAGGCCAAATGCTGGCAAATGGGATTCCGGTCAGATTGGGATGTCTAGTTGGTACAGACGAGTTGGACCGAAGGATCTGATTCTGTGCTGTATGACTTGTTAAATAAACTCAATAGTTTCCATTATGACGTTTTACTTGACTCAACTTGTCCTGAGAGACCTTCATTTTTACAATTTAAAGCTTATGCAAGAGGAACATTTTTATGTGCATCTTACCCATAAATATTTCAAAAGTACAGCTTGGTATCTTGGTCATTCTAAAGTGTGAACCATAATTTGATGGTGTCAGACTGGCAGAGACTTCATATTTGGTCATTTATACAGAAAATACTGTTATCCCACTGTAGCTTTTAAAGCTTCAAATCTTCATTGATAGCTGAATAAATAAAGTATCCTTGTACATGCCATTGCTGTAAGCATGGGAGAAGCAGAAACACTGATCTAATTGCTGATCATATCACTTGGTTGCAACACCAATGTTCTAATCATGTGATTCAGTTGAAGAAGCCTGACATTTTTCTGCCATGAAGTTGCCTGTGGTAATGTGATATTTTTGTTTGGAAGTGCTGGATAAAACAAAAAAGTTCTGTTTCTTCTCTCAATACTTTGAGTGATCTTTACCAATTCTTCCTGTTCTGAGCTTGACATTCATTCTGTTGAAGTCGACAAGAAAATGCCCAGCATTCTTGCATTACTTGAGTACAAGTAAAGTTAATTGATACTCAACTAAACTGGCCAATGGATAGTCAAATGAATGTATGGTGTGGTATTTGGGCCACGTGTCATTCACAGGCTTAAATCTATTGTTGACATGAATATTTTTGTGCTAGAGCAGCTGATTAATGGTACCTTTGCAACGTTGTATTCTTTTCCTGGCAAATAATTAGAGGTCTAGTAAACTTCTCAGTCATCCCTCACCATGAGAAATTGGTTTGTGGGGAGAAATTTCCAACAACTGATGCAGACATCACTCTATATGCACCAAAAAGTGCAAATCACTTCATAAGTGGGACACTTGAAATGCACCACTTTTTGATTAACTAGAGTCCAAAACAGATTATTTGCAGCCTGTCCCATTTTAAGGCTATCTCACACCATTTTCACACTATCCCTTCAAGTTATCATCAACTAAAAAATCTAACGATCAGTGTCTTAAAATTAATTACTGAGTTTCCAAAGCTCTCTTCAGTTCATGATTATAACGATTCAGTGTTCTGAAGAAATCCCTCCCCATCTGAGTCCTAAATTGACCCTAAATTGACCCTTGTTCTGAAGCAGTATGCTCTAGTTGTAGTTTTTGCCCCCACCTAGTCAGGAGAATATACTTCCTGCACTACCCTGTCACACCCTGTAAGAAATTTGTAAATTTCAATGTAATCTCCTCTCATTCTTCTAAGTTCTGGAACATGTCAGCTCCGTCTCACAAAACAATCCCAAATCAGTCTTGTGAACCTCTACTGCACTTCCTCCATGGCAAACATATCCTTCCTTGGCTAAGGAGATCAAAACTGCACACAGTGATCCAATGGTGGTCACGCTATGGCTCTGTATGGCTGCAGTAGCCTCCTTTGCTCCTGTATTAAAGCCCTCTTACAGCAAAGGTCGTTGTATCATTTGCTTTCCTAACGACTTGCTGTACTCGCACGTTTGATTTTGATGATTTACATGAGAGGACTCCTGGGTCCCTTTTGTACATCAACATTTCTGAATCAATCACCTTAAATAATACTCTGCATCTGCTCTTCCTAGCAAAGTGGGCAATCTCGCAATTATCCTTGTTGTACAGCATCTGCTGTACATATAATCTACACAGTGTGTTGCATTCACAATATGGAAAACCTGTTTGTTCTCTGGAAGTTGTTCCATACTGGGTCCTGACCTGGACCTGGCTTACTGTGAGCTTCATGTATTGGTTCATGCACATTTGTGTATGAGCTAACTGAAGTGAACTGGCATACTTGGCTAGGGAATGCATCAATGGAGACAATGTCATTTAGTATGTTTTAAGCAAACCCACTATCACTTTGTTCCTACTATAAAGAAATATTCTAAAGTGAGTGTCTGCCATTTATGGTTAACAAAAATGGTTAGGGAAAGGATATAACTGCACAATTGGCAGTTTGGGTGATAGGTTAAAATATAAAACTGTCAAGAATGACTGAAATGTTAATTGGGGTGAATAACTTTTAATAGAAAATAGGGAAATAGATGAAATGAACAAATATTTGGCTTCTGTCTTCATTATAGAGAATACAAGAACATATTCCAATAAAAGCTATAAATTAACTGGTGGAAGACAGAAGAACATGGAACTAGAGAAGGACTTAGAATCAATCATTAAAGAGATTAATGCCCACTTTTAATGTATGAACATGTATTTAATCAGGAGCACTGTATTTGGTTTGTTTGGTGCACCTGAAGAAATCATTTCTGTCATGGACTGAGGTATATGGGCAGAGCTTTCAGAGATAGGTGTGTCAAGTGTTCAACCTTGACATTCTCACCCACTTACCCCAAGCGAATGGTTTGCACTGCTGAGCTACTAATGAAGAACAGTAGGACAGTAAAACACAATTTTTGTGTTGTCATGTTACATCTTCGGGCTACACCTCTGGATATGGAGTTACCAGCACCGGCAGAGATTCTGTTCAGAAGGCAAGTGAAAATGACGTTGCCAAGCTAACATATCTCCAAATTCTCTTCTCAATAAGCAGGGAAAGCTGAAGGTGGTGTATGACTTGGATGTAGGTACACAATTACTTCAACTACAAGTCGGACAAAGATCAGAATCACCACAATCTACAATGGGAATGTGATTATCTAAAATTACACGGTGAGTTCAGTGCTTAAGACACCAGTACACTGAATGGAGCAACACGGTTATGAGCAGAAGCCAGTTAAGGGATGTGTACCTGTCATGCACAGCCAATATGGAAGGACACACTCAAACAAGGACATTGTGATGGAACACCAGGATAATAGACTTGTGAAAGCTACACTTCTACAGAAGGTTACACCATGACATGAAAGGTTGTCGTAAAATAGGAGTGGGTGCAGGCCATTCAGCCTTTCAAGCCTTCTCTGCCATTTCAGTATGATCATGGCTGATCATAGTTATTAGAGGAAGTGACCAAGTTGATAGAAGAAGGAAGGGCTGTTGATGTCATATACATGGACTTTAGTAAGGCATTACATAAGGTTCCCCATGGTAGACTAATGGAGAAAGTGAAGTCACATGGTGTGCAGGGTGTTCTAGCTAGGTGGACAAAGAACTGGTTGAGAAACAGGAGACCGAGAGTAGTAGTTGAAGGGAGTTTCTCGAAATGGAGAAAGGTAACCAGTGGTGTTCCACAGGGGTTAGTATTGGAGCCATTGTTGTTTGTAATATTTCTAAATGATCTGGAAGAGGGCACTGTTGGTATGATCAGCAGGTTTGCAGATTACATGAAGATTGGTGGAGTAGCAGAAAGCATAAGGGACTGTCAGAATACAGGAGGATATAGATAAACTGGAGAGTTGGGTGGAAAAGTGGCAGATGGTTTTCAATCCAGACAAATGTAAGATGATGCATGTAGGCAAGACTAATTCTAGAGTGAATTATACAACAAGCAGAAGAGCTTTGGGAAATGTTGATAAGCAAAGAGATCTGGGAGTGCAGGTCCATTGTACCCTGAAGGTTGCTGCACAGATGGATAGAGTGGCCAAGAAGGCATATGGTGTGCTTGCCTTCATTGAACGGGTTATTGAGTATAAAAGCTGGCAAGTCATGTTAACATTGTACAAGACATTGGTTCGGCCGTTTTTAGAATATTGTGTACAGTTCTGGTCGCCACATTACCAAAAGGATGTGGATGCTTTGGAGAGGGTGCAGAGAAGGTTTATGAGGATGTTGCCTGGTATGGAAGGTGCTAGCTATGAAGAGAGGTTGACTAGGTTAGGTTTATTTTCACTAGAAAAAAGGAGATTGAGGGGGGACCTGATTGAGGTTTACAAAATCATGAAGGGTATAGATAGGGTGGATAGAGACAAGCTTTTTCCCAGGATGAAGGATTCAATAACGAGAGGTCATGCTTTCAAGGTGGGACGTGGAAAGTTTAAGGGGGATACACGGAGCAAGTACTTCACACAGAGGGTGGTGGGCATTTGGAACGCGTTGCCAGCAGAGGTGGTAGAGGCAGGCACAGTAGAGTAATTTAAGAACAGTCTGGATAAATGCATGAGTAGGTGGGGAACAGAGGGATACAGACGCTTCGGAATTGACCAACAGGCTTAGACAGTTGATTTGGATCGGCTCAGGCTTGGAGGGCCGAAGGGCCTGTTCCTGGGCTGTAAATTTTCTTTGTTTTACCGACTTCAATACTGTGTTGCCGTTTTCTCTCCACAGCCTTTGATTCCTTTAGCCCTAAGAACTATTAATAACTCCTTGAAAACATTCGATGTTTTGGTCTCAACCACATTTTTTGGTGGACAATTTCAAAGGCTCAGCACTCTCTGGGTGAAGACATTTCTCCTCATCTCAGTCCTAAATGACATACGCCATGTCCTTCAACTGTGACCCCTGCTGCTGGACTTTGCAGTAATCAGGAACATCCTTCTACCGTTTACTGCACCTGTATGCGTACTTAGTGACTCGTGTACAAGGACACCCAGGTCTTGTTGTACCTCTTCCTTTCTCAATGTATTGGTATTCAGATATTCTGCCTTCCTGTGTTTGCTCCCAAAGTGGGTAACTTCACATTTATCCATGTTACACTTCATATATTTGCCAACTGGCTGAACATGTCCAAATCATGCTAAAACATGTTTGCAACCTCCTCACAGCTCACCATCCCCCCCTAGCTTTGTGTCATCTGCAAACCTGGAGATATTCCATTTAGTTCCCTTGTCTAAATCATTAGTATATATTGTGAATAGCTGGAGTCCAAGCAGAGTTCCTTATAGTACCCAACTAGTGATTGCCTGTAGTCGGATAAAGACCTGTTTATTCCTAGCGTTTCCTGTCCTCCAGCCAGTTCTCTATGCATGTCAGTACACTGCCCCCAGTTCCATGCACTTTAATTTTATCGTCGACTACAGAAATGACATCTGGACTCTTAGACTTCGGATTTATAAATTTTACAATCCTTATCTCTGAGTGACTAATTTTGCTATTATCAAATGTTCGTTTTTACTCATAACATTTGAGAGCTTTCTTTTGGGAACAAAGGAGATTCTGTCACATGCCCACAGGCTCTTTGCTCTATAGCCTGGATCTGGTGATTAATCTGTACTGTATATTAGTTTAGCTGTAAATAAACCCACCTGCGATCACCATGTAAATGGATTTCATCTACCTTACTGGTCTTGCATTTAGAGAATACAAGAATATTATTGCAAGAAATATGAAAGAGATTTCTTTTTAAACTTCGTTTAAACCTTCAACTTTAAACAAGTAGTGAAGTGGATTGTCTCCAGTTTATTCTGTAGGTGTTCCAGCTGTATTTTTAAAATTACATTAAAAATGTGTGTGCCAATTACTTTATCAGATGTGTGTGACCTGTGCTTCGGCTGATTTAAGAGCTCAAAGTGAACAGCAACATTTCCAAACGCTTCCTTTGTGCACATTTGTGCAGCAGAATTCTCTGTTATTATGTGGCTTGATGCTGCACTTTGTTCAAGATAGATTGACTAAGGAGAAGGCAGAGTCAAGTACTTTAGATTTAGACTTCAAAATAACATTGTTTATTATACATTAATGCTAAACTCTGCTGGACATGGCAGGAAGATATGAGAGAAGTGCAGGGAATTGGGAATGGCGCACATTGTATGGTACTTATGTTGGTATAGACTCGATAGGCCGAAAGACCTTTTCTGCACTGTATGAATCTACAAAGCTACACCAAGCTCCGACATATCTAATGTAACTATAAGGACTTCCTTGTGTGTTTGTGACCATGCATGTGTGCAAGTCTCCCAGAATCTTCTCATCTGATGTAGCACAACTGGATATAGTTGTCTAGTATGGAGAGTTCTTACTCTGCTCACATTCTGTTGTCTGTGCTCGGTTATATACAGCTCCATGAATTGTAAGATTACAAGATTGCTCTAGGGTCCTGACATTCTTTGATCTGTTGCTTGAGTTCTTTTTAATGCAACATTGTCGAGAAGTGACCTATTTTGCTGCAACGAGAATGTTGTTGTTACAAGACTGTGCCATTTTATCTTTGGGGATTTGGACTGTGACAAGGTCCTGCAGTATTAGATCACTTAGGATTTTGTATTAAAGTTGTCCCATGTGATACTGCTCAGATGAGCGGTCTGTCTGCTCTGGTTAGATGGTTTATCATGATTTAAGTAGTCCAGTTCTATAGGATGTTATATATTTTGCTGTATAATGCTGCTTGATCAATTCTTTAGACTATATTCAGTGCTGTTGGGACTGTTCATTGTTGAGTTAGATCCTCATTTGATTGAATTCATTATTGCTGATCTCTTACAGAAATCAAATTTGCAAATGAACTCTTATGAATTATTATCAACCCGTATCTACAGAGTCTGTTGGGAGTTGATATCTGCTATTGAAGTGTGATCTTGTCAGTGTCTTTTTCTATTTGTTCTTGAATACAGATTTGAAGCTGTTAGCATTCACAGTATTTTGTCTTCATTTAAATGTAATTTGTTTCTTGTTGATATGTTTTTCATGACCTGACCCAACCTGATGCTGTTTACACACAGGAGAGAAATGTGCTCACAGGCATTATATGCGATTTAGTATCCAAATCCAGAAGCTGTTTGGAATCTTAGGAATTGTGCTTTCCATGTCTGGGAATTCATTGATTTATCAAATACATCTGAAAACTTGCATTTTTCTGGTGCAAAGATTAGTATTGGCATATTTTAATCGCATTATCTGATTGTTGACAGCTTCTTCAAGTTGTTAATTTTGTTCTTGATTTGGAACAAAATCTTCATTATTATTTGATTTTGATCTCCTTGTACCACACTTAACGTTTTTGTTATCGTTTCGTGTTCTTAGTTGATGAAAGTTGCTGTTGAATTGTTGTAAAGAATGTTGCGGTACTAAAGCAGCTGTTCAAACCTCTGCTTTTGTAAATGCTGTTTTCAATGTTCAGTCTTCCTTTACTAATATGGTGTTTCCATCGACATAAGACCATTAGACTTAAGAGCAGAAGTAGACCATTTAGCCACTGAGTCTGCTCCACTATTCATTGAGATCATGGCTGGTCTGATAATCCTCAATCCACTTTCCTGCCTTTTCCCCAGACGCCTTCATCCCCTTACTGATTAAAAATCTGTTGAGCTCAGCCTTGAATATACAGCAATTCGGTTCTCCTGCAACCCGATGTTAGAAGAAAATTGTGTAATAGCAGCACCTTTTAAAATATTGGGGCCGGAATTGTATTATAACCAACACACACTTTAAAATTTCTTGCTATCGAAACAGTGTCCCCAGTTCATCAATCATGTTATAGTGAATTTGCATTAATGAAACATGCATTATAGCAGAACAACCTGGATTTAATGTCCTGGCCTCGATGGCCCTCTGGAGTAAAGAATTCTGTAGATTCACTGAGAAGAAAAAAATCCTCTTAGTTTTAAATATGCACCTCCTTACTCTGAGATTATGTCCTAGATTCTCCCATAAGGGGAAACAACCTTACGACATCTACTCTGGGAAGACCTCGAGAAATCTTTTCAATACGGTCACATCTCATCCTTCTCAACTCCGAGTGAGTACAGGTCCAACCCACTGAACCTCTTCTCATGAAACAGTTCTTCCATATCCAGAATCAACCTTGTGAACCTTCTCTGAACTGTCCCCAATGCCAGTATATTTTTCCTTGGATAAGGGGCACAAGAGTTTAACAGTATAATCTGACCCATGCCTTGTATAGTTTTAGCAAAACATCTTTACTGCAAACGCTTTGTGTCATCGTCACAATTTACCTGACAACTATTTTTGTGTCCCCAACTATTTTAGCAAAAATACATTTATCCAAGTAATGAATATATATTATAAATAATTTTGGGCCCAGCAGCAATTCCTGTGGCCCTCCATTAGTTAGACATTGCCTTCCTGAACCCTCCCTTTATCTCATCTCCATGTTCAATGAACTAGCAGGAAGTTATTGAGAAATCAAAAATTCACAATTTAAGAAAGAAAAAGTGGGCGGCATGGTGGCACAGTGGTTAGCACTGCTGCCTCATAGCGCCAGAGACCTGGGTTCAATTCCCGCCTCAGGCGACTGACTGTGTGGAGTTTGCACATTCTCCCCGTGTCTGCGTGGGTTTCCTCCGGGTGCTCCGGTTTCCTCCCACAGTCCAAAAAATGTGCAGGTTAGGTGAATTGGCCATGCTAAATTGCCCGTAGTGTTAGGTAAGGGGTAAATGTAGGGGAATGGGTCTGGGTGGGTGCGCTTCGGCGGGTCAGTGTGGACTTGTTGGGCCGAAGGGCCTGTTTCCACACTGTAAGTAATCTAATCTAATCTAATCCTCTGTCTGTGCTAATACTTTACCTCCCACACCACAGGTTCTAATCTAATTATGTAAACTTTTCAAACCCCTTCTGAAAATTTCAATGCATATTCACTGTTCCATCTTATTATTCCTGTTTATTATAAAATCTATGAATTCTAGTAAATTTGTCTGGCATGATTTCCACTTTGTGAAGCCATGCTGACTCTGCTTGATCATATGTATTTCTAAATGCTATGTTATTGCATCCTTTACACTATAACTCTAACATTTTCCTAATAGCAGATATTTACTGACCTATAAGCACCTGTTTTGTCTCCTCTTTTTAAATAAAGATATTACACTGGCAGTATTTCAATCATGTGGAACTTTTCCAGAATCCACAGATCCTCGTAAGATTACTACCAGTGTATCCACTATCTCTGTCACTACTACAATGCTAGGATACATCTTATCAGGTCCAGGGCCTTTTCAGTCTTTAACTCCATTAGTTTCCCTCGCAAGTTTTCTTCAGGTATTGTATTTATTTCTCTCATTGTTCTATCCCTTGATTATTTGGTCAGTTCAGAATGCTGTTAATGTCTTCTAATATGAAGACTACAAAATATTTATTGAACTCCTTTTCGTTTCCTGGTTCCCCATTAGTCCTTCACTAGCCTCATTCTCTAAAAGGCCTATATCCACTTTGGGTTTCCTCTTCCTTCAATATTTAAAGAAGTTCATGCTGTCCATTTTGACATTATTCGGAAGTCCATCCTGTATTTATCTTTTTTTTTGTTGGTTTTTGAAACTTTTCCAATTCTCTGGCTTACCACTAATCTTTGCCACATTGAATGTTTTTTCTAGCAATCTGATGCTAAGCTTGCCTTTCCTGAATAACAATGTTAGTTACCCCTTTCCCAAGATCCTTCTTCCTCACAGTGAGCTGTGAAGTTTGAAGCTCTCTCTACGGTCCTGGTTATTCAGTTCTCCAGGACACCAGTCTCAGTCCTGTTCAATAGAACAGCTTCCTTCCATTCCAGTACTAGTGCCAGTGCCCCAAGTACTGAAACCTATTCTACCCCCACAAATCTTTGAGCCGCGCAATAAACACCTTGACTTTATTTACTGTACCAGTGCCACAGGCAAACTGGTTCAGTAATCCCAAGATTATTATCTTGGAGGTTTTGTTTCTTAACCGCTCAGGTTTGTTTTTAGCAGAGCCTCCTTTCTAGTCCTGTCCATGATGCTAGCACCAAAGTGAACGGTAACAACTGGATGCCTCCCCCTCCCCACTCCAAGTTCCTTCTTGAACCAAGGAATGCCTCAACCTCCGCACTGGGCAGGCACCACATCCTTCAGGACTCATAAACGTAAAGGAAAATGTTCCTTTTCATGGCTTGCTGCAGGATTTCCAAAGGATCGGTGTGTAGAAGTTTCTCCAAATGGCTTCACTGAATAAAATTCAATCCAAAGATGGTTTCTATGACATCACATTTTTTTTCCACATCCTAGATATTTTTAGACTGAATTCCCCACTACATGATTGGTTTCACACTTTTTCTATTTATGTAATTTATTGAATGAGGGTTGATAAAACTAAGCTGTCAAATTCGGATTTTAATTTATCTTTCAAACTGTTGAAATAATAAATATTTTGCTAATGTCACTGTTAGGACTCTGAATTGCAATAATTTTATTCCAATTTTTATACAGCTTGTACCTTAAGAATTTGCCAGCTCATTTGTCTGTTAGAAATGTTAACTGTGCCCCTCAGCTGAGTTTGTCAGGGAGAACATTTTTTTGCCCCTTCCGTTAAGGGCTCGATTTTCCTCCGGATGTCGGTAATTGATCTTGCTGTCAGTACTTCTCCCCTTGGCTGCTAGTGAAACTTCCTGCTCTCACTGCTTCTTTAGAGGCTTATTTTCCCCTATTACTGACTGTGTAAAAGGCGTTTTGAGACTGCGTTCTGTTCAGAGATGTTTCACCACAGCAGCTGTTCAGCTCTATGGCTTTTCTGACTGCTGTCTGCTCTTAAAGCTGTACCAGTGATTTTTTTTTTGTTTAAATGTATTTTCAGTTTTTTTCAGTTCTCCAGATGAACTGTGGTCCGTTTCTTGATCTTCACTCCAGCTTCCATTTCCTAGGGAGTGTAACACAGCGGTACCACCATCTCTTACTATGTATTTTCGAGATAAGCTGCCAGACCCTTGCCCATTCACTTAACCTATCTATATTCCTCTACCATTCATTTTAGTGTCATTGCAAACTTTGACACACTACACTTGACCCCCAACTCTAAATCATCTATGTAAATCGTTAAGACTTAGGGGGCACCACTAGCTGTTGATCACCAACCTGAAAAACATCCATTTATCCCCACTCTCTGCTTTCTGTTAGTTAACCAATCTTCTATCCATGCGATATCACCTTTATTTTTGCTGCAGCCTTTTGTGTGGCACCTTGTCAAAAGCCTTCTGGAAGTAGAGATACACCACATCCCTGTTGTCCACTGTGCTTGTAATGGCCTCAATGAATTCCAGTAAATTAGTTAAATGTGACCTGCCGTTCATTTATCCATGTGAGTATTTGTATTCTAATCTATTGTTGTGCACTCTGGTAAAGTAGTGCCCAGTCTCTAGTGTTCTGTTTTAACTCAACCACACTGTACTATCTATGCTCTGTGATGTGTGGCTGTGTGACATCATCACAATATTGCTCCAGGTTCCTGAAGCCTTTACACCATAGGTTCTGCCCAGCTTACTTTTCCCTACCACAACTCATCCTGAACTTGTTCTCAAAAATGAAGACCTTCTGGAAATGTATCAGATCTGCTTTATTAAACAGGTTGGCTCTTTGAAGCCTGGTATTTTATCTCCTGCACTGAGTGTCTTGCACTTTTTGCAATCAATCTACCTTTTTGCCTTTTGGTTCAAATCATTGGTTTGTTATGATGATCATTGTGCAGTCTTGACAGTTACAGCTGCAGTATAAGATTGATGACCAAGTTAGGGAAACATAAATGTATTTATAGTGTTGTTGTTATTGCATGAATTGGATAGGGATCACATATATGGGCAATGTTTCCATGTCTGATTGGTGTATACTCTCTGCTGAGGAGAAAGTGAGGTCTGCAGATGCTGGAGATCAGAGCTGGAAATGTGTTGCTGGAAAAGCGCAGCAGGTCAGGCAGCATCCAGGGAACAGGAGAATCGACGTTTCGGGCATAAGCCCTTTTTCTGCTATACTCTCTGCTATCAATATCCACGCACTGAAAGTTATAGGCTGTTCCACTGTCTTTCACTTAACAGTAACCATAGCATCCCTGCCTACTTGTGGGTGACCATACCTGCAAGGGATCAAAAGGGCGGCACGGTGGCACAGTGGTTAGCACTGCTGCCTCACAGCGCCAGAGACCCGGGTTCAATTCCCGCCTCAGGCGACTGACTGTGTGGAGTTTGCACGTTCTCCCCGTGTCTGCGTGGGTTTCCTCCGGGTGCTCCGGTTTCCTCCCACAGTCCAAAGATGTGCAGGGTCAGGTGAATTGGCCATACTAAATTGCCCATAGTGTTAGGTAAGGGGTAAATGTAGGGGTATGGGTGGGTTTCGCTTCGGCGGGTCGGTGTGGACTTGTTGGGCCGAATGGCCTGTTTCCACACTGTAATCTAATCTAATCTAAAAAGGGTTTATTTGGTAAGATGCCAGTCACATGAAGTGAATATATGGATGCAAAGTTCAGGCAGTGGGGAGGGTGCATGAACCTGCACCAGTCTTGTGTACCTGGCACTTCAAACACCACCTGCCCTGCACGTGGCAGAGTTTTCAGACTACTCTCCACCCTCCTCAACTTTCCCTAAACCCCCCAAACCAGAACGGAAGCAAGTGGTGGAAGCTTTTTAGTTTCTAGGAGAAAGTGAGGACTGCAGATGCTGGAGATAGAGTCGAAGTGTGTGGTGCTGGAAAAGCATGACAGGTCAGACAACATCCAAGGAGCAGGAGAGTCATCGTTTTAAGTGTTTGCCCTTCATTAGGAAATGTATGCCACCTTCACCAGTAATTGCAAGGCTCCATGTTCAGCAAACTGACCTGTACATGACAACATGGGCTGTACTGGCTGTTCCTATAACTTTGGAGGCCACAACAGCATTCAAATTTGATATCAACAAACGTTCTAGGGCATTGCAAGGGGCATTCACCAGGTTGGTTTGACAATAATTTATACTTGTGTTCAGCCAAATGCCTGCCCCCTTCCCTTTAACGGGAATGATCTTTATCCACCTCAAGTGAGAGGGATGTATAACATCTGTCCCAGTTGTTATGGATGGACTCGGTCTGTGGCCTTTGCCGTTTCACATGTAAAGCTGAATGTATTCGTCAACCAGGAAGTTACCACTCTACAACTGCGCAGATTGTTTGAGATCACATAAATGCTGTCCTCTATTAACATACCCATTATCCATGCAGCAGCTCAATGCTTTCATTATGCAGCAATCTGCTATCCTTGCATTACTTAACAGCTCCTTGAAAATGAATGAGGTTGCTTTCATCAGTACAAAAACAGTAATGGGGTGATTTAACCGAGGTGTTTGAAATGAAAGGATGGGACAGAGATGAACAGGCTATTCCCAGAATTGGGGCCGGCGAGGGAGAGTATTCTTGAACAGGGTGACATATGTAACAAGAAATGTAGCATATTTTTGTTGGTCTGCAGGAGAAGCTCTCTTTCACTAACAGCATTAATAATTAGAGGCAGAGACCATGCTGCTATTTTAGAATAACTGGGGGTTTGATTAAATGGGGAGCAAAAGATTATTTGAACAGAATGGGGGGGTACCCATGTGATTAGAAATATTACTCATGGAGAATAAGCAGTGACACACTGTGTGAAACAAATTATTTGTTGCATGTTACCCAGAGATTTAATAACCTGCACTGATTTTTAACGAGATACAGCCATGTTGGTGGTGATGACTTTTCAATGAGATGTTAAACTGAGGTCCCAGCAACTCTTTCTTGGATGTAAAAGACCCCTAAGCCACTATATGGAAGACAAGCGGTGGCTATCAACTGCCTCGTAATGTCTTGTGTTTATGAAAAGCACTAGCTAAATGCAAATCTGTCTGTCTCTTTTCTTCTCTTCCCCCCCCACGCCCGCGCGCACACACATGCGCACATTCCCTTCTTACATATAAGCCCCATTCCAGAGACTTGCTGACCTGCACTGAGTCAAAACGTGTGGTTGCTGGTAAAGCTCAGCCGGTCAGGCAGCATCTGCAGAGCAGGAGAGTCAACATTGTGAGCATTAGCTCTTCATCAAGAGCTTATGTTTGAAACATTGACTCTCCTGCTCCTTGGATGCTGCCTGACCGGCTGTGCTTTTCCAGCATTGCACTTTTGACCCTGATCTCCAGCATCAGCAGTCCTCACTTTCTCCACTGCAGAATTGACGGAGCGTTGCACTCTTAAGTGCTGTATTTGGATGAAACTTTAACATAGGTTCCATCTGCTCTGTTACTGGATGTAAAAGATCAAGTGCTGTGGAAGAGCCGCAGGAAAGCTTCCCTAGTGTGTGGGTCACCATTTATCACTGTCCAAAATAAACTACTTGTCATTATTTCATAGCTTTTTTTTATTGGACTTTGGTGTTTTGGATACTACAAACCTACAAAATAACTTGGCTTCAAAAGTGTGGTGTTGAATTGATATGGGCACTTTGCACCAAAATCCTGTATAAATGTAAGTATTACTCCTGTTGCCATAACTGATGCATGGTTTTTCTTTATAGAATGTTACCTGAGAAAAAAGGTATCTGATACTGCCATCAAATCAGAGCATTTTGGCATCAGCATGAAAGCACAGACTGGAAATGTATAACAGAACAGATTTAATTTGTCCTGAATTTGTCTACTTGGTTGTGAGAGTGCAAATTAAAATAAACGAGCATGCACTTGGTTTCAGTCAGTGGCTTCATTTTACTATTGGATGTAAAAATTCTGCACTGTATGATTCTACCAGATTTATGCAAATTTACTGCCATATCACAGTAAATACCTTTTTTATTAAGCTGTTTCAAGTTCATCTAAATGTAGACTGCATCGAGAAGGATTTGATTTGAGTGAATACAACCTTTGCTTGTGTGTCGGAGTGATTACAAAAATTTAATTGCACCCAATGCATTTGTTCTGGATGTAGGTTTGCTCACTGAGCTGGAAGGTTTGTTTTCAGATGTTTTGTCACCATACTAGGTAACGTCAGTGAGCCTTTGGATGAAGCACTGGTTGTATGGCCTGCTTTCTATTTGTGTTTCGGTTTCCTTAGGTTGGTGATGTCATTTCCTGTTCTTTTTCTCAGGGGAAGGTAAATGGGATACAAGTCAATGTGTTTGTTGATAGAGTTGCACTCTAAGTGCTGTTTTTGGATGAAACTTTAACATAGGTCCCATCTGCTCTGTTACTGGATATAAAAGATCAAGTGCTGTTGGAATGCCATGCTTCTAAAAATTCTCATGCGTGTCTCTGTTTGGCTTGTCCTAGGCTGGATGCGTTGTCCCAGTTGAAGTGGTGTCCTTCCTCATCCATATGCAAGGATACTTGTGAGATTGACATGTTTTTTTGTGGCTAGTTGATGTTCATGTATCCTGGTGGCTAGTTTTCTGTCTTTTTGTCCAAAGTAGTGTTTGTTACAGTTCCTGCAAGGTATTTTGTAAATGACATTAGTTTTGCTTGTTGTCTGTATTGGGTCTTTCAAGTTCCTTAGCTGCTGTTTTAGTGTGTTGGTGGGCTACCATGATGCCAAGGAGTCTGCGTAGTCTGGCAGTCATTTCAGAGATGCCTTTGATGTAGGGGAGAGTGGCTAGGGTTTCTGGACGTGTTTTGTCTGATTAGCCACGATGATTCAATGGAAACTCGTCCTAGAGAGGGTGCTCTGAAACTATCTGAATTCTTAATGTCTCTTGGGGAAAGAATACAGCAAAATGTGCTCATAGTAATTCTCAACTGTCATCTGAATCAGCCCAACCAGTCACTCCGTTGTGTCATATCTCTACAGAAAAGTCAAAAGGTATTAAAATTAGATCACCTCGCATTAACTTGGGCACCAGAAACCTCAGTGCATACCCTGAAGGCAGGATGAGGGCGCAGGAGGGGTAGTGATGTGATGGTATACAGTCAGGAAGGATTTGCTCTGGGAGTCAACGGCATTAACTCTGGACTCCATGAAATCTAGTGGCATTAAGTTCAAAAGTGTTAAAGGATTGCCACAACAGCCCTTCTTCATCAATATCCATTGCCAAGGTAGCATCAAGACTAATCCTGCTTGATTAATTCTAAAGACTACAACCGTCTGTTTGGATGTGTGGCCAGTGGTAAAAGAAGCAACAAGTGGGGAAAACCTACTTAACCTCATCCTCCCCTGTCTACCTGCAGCCAATCTATCTGTCCATGGCAGTACAGGTCAGAGTGACAAAGTCTTGCCTTCATATTGTTGATACCCTGATCCACCTTGTGTGAAATGAGATCGATCCAAAACAAATCTAACAGCTCAGCGCTGGCTCGGTATATCCTTACTTTGTCATTAACATCAAGCTGAGGAATGAATTATAGTTCAGTAATGTGTGTCTAAACAAAACAGGCATTCCTAAAAAAAGTGATGACGTTCTATGAAGCCACAGCACAGGACGACATGCAGGACAAATAGCTGAAGCACCATTGTGATCGAACTAAGTAAATCTCCAACTAATGGGGCAGATCAAATTTCTGCAGTTCTGTCATATCCATCACTAACCATAACTGGAGAAGGTGGAGGCTTCACCATATTCCCATTCTCCGTGATGGCACACTCCAGCACATCAGTGCCAAAGCTGAGGGTGAAACAGTGGCAACATCTGTCAGCCAGAAGAGCAGCGTGAATAACCTTTCGCCTTCTCCTGAGGTCCCCAGCATCTCTGATTCCAATCTTTGTCATCAAATTCACTCTGTGATCTCAAGAAAAGACTTTTGGCTCTAGCAATGTCCTGGTGATAGTCCTGAAGATTTGTGTCCAAGAGCTGGCTGTTGGCCTAGCCAAGCTGCTACAGTACACCTACAACATTGGCATCTATGCAGCAATGTGGACATTTGCTAAACTATGACCTTCCAGTAAAGGGACTAGTCCAATCTGCCCAATTACTGTCCTACTTTCAACTCATTGTAGTAAATACAAATGTGCATTGCAGCAATTCTCAAAGGGTTTTTGACATCATCTAAGCCCACATTCTCTACCATCTAAAAGGACAAGGGCAGCAGACATGTGGAACACTTGCAACTTTCCCTCTAAGTCGTGCAAACTTTCCTAACTTGGAACTGCATCATTCTCTTCAGTGTGACTGGATCAAAATTCTGGAACTTCTTTGCTAACATATTCTGGGTGTATTTCTACCAAGTAGACTGTGGTGGCTCAGGAACGTGGCTCAACACTGTCTTAGGGATGTTTATATGTGGGCAAGAAGTGCTGACCTTGCCAGCAATGCCCACATCCCTTGAAAAGAATCAATAAATTATAAAGTGAAGTTAGTAAAAGCAAAATTCTGCAGTTGCTGGAAATCTGAAATGCAAACAGAAAATATTGGAGAAACTCGGCAGATCTGGCAGCATCTGTGGAAATAGAAGCAAAATTAGCATTTCAAGTTCAGTATGACTCCTCTTCAGACAGTAATTAACTGTATTATATAAAACTAAGCTAAAAACTGTACACCGTCAAGGTCAGATATTTTCGGTGAGTGTTTGTGCAACTAATACTACAACGCTTAACCAGAATTGAGAAATTCAAAAGTCAAGATGAAGTATTATTTGCTACTTTTTAATTTTAAACAATTGGTTCAATTGAAATTATGTTATAGGTAAATATTAAGATGTATCCAATTCCTGTTTGTGATTAGGATCTGTGAATTATCAAAGAATCAGACCATTCTAGTCAATAAACTTCAACTGGTCACATTTAAGGTTATGCGGGTTTATAAGAGATCAGGGTCCTGTAAAAATTCCAAAATGCAGCCTTATGGTCTGTTTAATACCAGTTTAATTCAATTAACGATCAGCTATCTAGGACATTAAATCACAGAACAATCATTGTCTTTTTTTGGCTGCAGCATTATATAATGTGTGAAGTACTCAGAGGGGGCTGTAAGTGCATGTTGTAAACAAAATAACTAACTCTCCTATTCTGCTTCATATTTTCACTAACGATGATGGCCAGTAAATGCCACTTGAACTTCAAAAGAACAACTGATCTTTAGTTCAACTCCTTCCAAAGTCTCTGATCTCCTTAGGTATGTGCCTTGGTTCTTCACCCATCTACAAAAAACTAAAAATACAAGAGACTCTACAAA
The DNA here is from genome assembly GCF_004010195.1 of Chiloscyllium plagiosum. Lineage (NCBI taxonomy): Eukaryota > Metazoa > Chordata > Chondrichthyes > Orectolobiformes > Hemiscylliidae > Chiloscyllium > Chiloscyllium plagiosum. Next base: position 33,599,474 of record NC_057711.1, on the reverse strand, counting down.
CATTGAAGATTACGGAGCTGATAGTAAATTATTGACCTGGTTAGGAAATTGGCTGAATGCTAGAAAATGGAAAATAGGCCCTCTTAATAGGCAGGATGCAATGACTAATGTCCAACAAGGACCTCATAAATTAGTTGCATTAATTAATGCCTGGGACAATGGCATAGCAAGGCATGTATATCCAAATTTGTTAAAGTCACTGCTAGGTGGTTTTGCAAATATGTAAATGTGTAACATTATGAATAGGTATTGAAAATTAACCATAGATTCATTAAATTGCTGCACTGCAGAAGGAGACAACTCCACCCATTGTATTCCTGTTGGATCTCTGGCTCCATTCTAGGCTCTTTACCCAAAACCCTGGAGGTTTGTTTTCCTCAAATGCTTATCTACTTCCTTTATGAAAGCCACAATTGAATCTGCCTCCACCACACACACTCTCAGGCAGTGCATTCCAGACCCTTACCACGTGGTAAATAAAGTCCCATGTTGCCATTGGTTATTTTGTCAAACCCCTTTAAACTGGTGTATTTTAGTTCTTGACATTTCTGCCAATGGAAATAATTTCTCTTTCCTCTTGCAACATCTCACCTGAACTCTTCTTTGTCATATTGCCCCTCATCCTTCACTTCTGCAAGAGGAAAAGTGCCACCTTCTCTAATCCATCCCTGTAAGTAAAGGCTTTGCACCTTCTCTAATGTCTTCTCATTCTTCCTAAAATATGGTGCTATGACTGGGCAAAATATTCCTGTTCAGATCAAAAACCAAATGTTTTAAACAGGGTTAATATACAATTGACTGACTGACTGAAATTATCATTAATTTTTGGGTTTTTATTTAGCCAATGGTGTTAAAATATTTGGAGTTAGGCCTTGATGTCATGGAGTGATGCAAAGGGCTCAAGGGTCTGAATGTTTGCGAAACATGATTCTGTGGATGGGCTACATGAAAAGCTTGGGGAAGGTTAGAAAAAGCCATTCTGACTACTTGATAGTATTGTTGCAGATCTGTGCAAGTGAATCCAAAATGAGATTCATTAAAATCAATAAAGTTTGATTCAAGACTATTCAACAACAAAATACTTTTTATAAAGGAGTTTCACATTCGCTCCACAGAATTTAAAAGTGAAGGGTGAAATACAGTGCCTATTTTTCATCTAAACTGTTTCCCAAGCTAGAACAGTAAATTGATTTTTTTTTTTGGTTGGGGAGGGGGTGGGGGAGGTGGAAGAGAGAATGTTGTTACTCAGATCTAACTGGGCTCAGCACAACAGGGACCAATTTGAAGTTAGCAATTACAAACAGGAACCCTCTCTGTTAGTGGGATTTTTAAGTATTACTCATAGGATGAAAGGAAGAGTTAAAATCCTGTTTTATTCAGTAGGTTGCAGGAAGTAGAGATTCACCTTCGTAGCTTTCTTCTCTCAATCTCAACACTATTTCTGAAACTGCATTCCTGTAATGCAATTTACAAGAAAAAAATCAGGAAGTATATATAACACCTTCAAAGTCCACCAACAATAGATGACTTTCAGGAAATCGCTCCCACAGCACATTTGGAAGCCATATGCCAAGTATTCTAAAGTTACAGAGAAGGGTTAAAAATGCACTTTGAAGTGCTAAAGTCCACATGTGTGCAGCAGCCAAAGTATGTCTTCATGATTAAATATTAACCAGCAAACTAAATGGAGCTGTTTCAGAAGGTGACCTTCTCTATCAATGATAGCAGCACTATATACACAGAACCAAAACAGCAGGTTTAAACTTAAACATCAAGTACCCTCTTAAGTACTATTTTTAATCTAAACCACAAACTATTAGATGGAAAAGTTATGTTTTGTACTATGCATCTTGAACTATATCTTCATAAAATATTACTGCACTTTTTGTGGTTTGATATTAACTGTTCCTTTATACATATTTTTAAACTTGTGTAGCATTTCAGATAAATTTGCATTGTGGCATTTTTCAATAATTGTTATAGTTTGAACAACCTCGCATCATAAATGAGCGACTTTGGCAAGCAGCAAGTTCGTTGTTGGAATTGTATATTCACAAGGGTAAAAATGTGTCTGACATTTTCCTTAATTTCACCATTGTGCACTTGCTAGCCTGTTTTCTGTAACGATTGCTAAGTGCCCAAATTTTGGACCCGTCACTAAGCAGCCTGCAATGTAGTCACCATAGAATAAGAGGTTGCCTTTAACTTTGTTACAGAAATGTAAGCTTGTTTAAATAATGAAGCCCTACTGAATACGTACAAATATAATTAGCATCAGCAGATGACTAAGTAATAGTGGTTTATTTCTTTTTTTCAAAGAAGAGACATACCATTGTCAACTGTACACACCTTAACTTTCCTCTCCTATTAAAGCATTATTTTTAAATTCTGTCTGGTCTAATTCAACTTCAGCTGTAGGAGAGTACAGCCAGTGAGGCCAAAGTTTTGTTTTTGTTTTTAGCCAGAAATGTCTAGTGATTGTTTCCACTTAATAACCTGTATGGGCGCTGAAGGCCTGTAAACCCAACTTAGCTAAGCAGCTTTGGTGCATCTATGACACTGGTGTTTGTCAGAAAAATGTACAGGTATGTTTAATTCACAAAAAATGTAAAATAGCACTACTAGATTCCATTAACAATGTTCACCAATGATACATTGTAATAGAAGGAACCATTTAATACTGTTGTCAAGTAGTACTTGCTCAATAATTACCAGCTCTCAAACATGTAGTTCAGACCTTCCCATAACATTTGCCTCCAGACCTTATCATAATCTATGTTCAGGCATAGATACAAGAACCAAATGATTGTTTGAAGAAAATTGCACACCTGTGTGGACCCAGTCAGCCACTGCAGCATCCTGCAGCTGTTGTTTCGGGTACTTGCAGGAGCATGGCCAGGACTAAAGCAAGGACCTGTAAACCGCATTCATGATTGAATAAACTCTGTCTGCAGCATGTCTGTAAAAATCATGGAAATAATTCTCGTAAGGTTTTATAGTTTTTGGGTTTATACGTTCAATGATATTTGCCAATTCATTTTCCTACAATTGCCTGATAGTTTATGTAGCCTGGAAAATTCGGTCAAAGATGAGTTGAAATGCCATCTCTGTGCATTGAAAGATGCACATACTTACTGCCTTTCAATGACTCCACAGCTTTGGAACATCCTGAACTAGTATGATACAATCACTGTTATGATGTAGAGAGCTGGTGTCAGCAGTTGACAACCTCCGCAGACCCTCACCACCTTCAGATTTGTCTGTGCACATTTGGCTGAGACTGTGTACCTTAAAAACATCCGGAGTGGCCTCTGTTCTATCTGTACATCTGAGAATTGCCATTAATCAAAGTCAGTGATGCATCAAAGTTGTATCCTCTCCAGCAACATGATTTGACTGAAACAGTGGTGTGACACTTATGCAAGCAGGTATATCATTTTAGGTGTCTCTGAGATTAATGTTTATATAGAAATGAAAACCCAAACTTTTTCTCAAGAGGCATTATCTCTCATTTGGTATGGCTGCAAGTTTTGAATCTGGTGCAGAAGGGAAAACTTGATGAATTTCTAGAATTGGTATAGTGCAATTCAAAGCTTGGGCAAATGTTTCCATCATTTAGGAAAGTGTATAATAAAGGCACAGCTGGCTTGAGCCGATGCTGCATTGAATGCTGACTCCTAAATTGCAAATCTCACTTGGCAAATGTGAAAAGCATTTTCTGGATTAGTGGTGCTGGAAGAGCACAGCAGTTCAAGCAGCATCCAAGGCTGCTGCCGGAATTGCTGTGCTTTTCCAGCACCACTAATCCAGAATCTGGTTTCCACCATCTGCAGTCATTGTTTTTATCTCAAATGTGAAAAGCAGCCTGTTCTAATTAAATGCTACTAACTTTGTAATGCCTTTGGAGAGCTCCAGTGGATTTCTTCAGCTGATGATAATATGCAGAAAGGAAGTCTGAACTTTACATCCTGGTGGCTGGAAGGTCTATAGATGCACTGCGCAGAGAACTCAGTCTGTGGTGAATGCTGTTCAAATGTGACCAGCTTTCAACATGCACATTGGCATCGTTAGTCACCTGTATTTATATACAATCAAACAATGGAAATACACATGGGGTCCAAGATCACTTCCGACATGGGTAGCTGTCACAACTGCCAAACATCTCTATTCAAAGATAGTTACATTTTCTGCAGAAGAATTAAACAAATTGCCGAGACTTGAACCCAAATTACCAATGCATTCCTCCATTGAAAAATAGGTATGGAGGCCGATTGAATCCTGTTTTCAAAGGGGATTTGCTAAGCACCAAAATGGAAAGAATTTGCTGCAGAATAAGACTGGGGCAATGGGACTAGCAAAATGGTTCTTGGAGAGCTGTTATGTCGCTCACTGTTATTTTATGGAATATGTATTAAGGCTTGTTTGTCACTGAACTGTGGGATGTGTGCGATGCATCCTGGATAATGACTGCAATTTATGTAATTAATATAATTAACTGGACAACACTCTGGCTTGGGTTGGTAAATGTCAGACAATATGTGCTAAGTACTAATCATCTCCAAATAAAGTCTAACCATCTCCCCTTGACGTGCAATGGTATTACCATCACTCTGTCCCCCTACTATCAATATCTGGGAGTTCACTATTGACTAGGAACAAAGGAACAACTGCCAGAGCAGACCAGAGACTGGCAAGTAACTCCTCTCCTGACTCCCTAAAGTCTTTTCACCTATATTGAAGCATGATGTGATCGAATATGTTTCACTTGCTTGAATGAGTCTGGCTCCAACAACACTCAACTGAATACCATCAGAGACAAAGCAGTGTGCCATTAATTGCCTTCAGTGTTCACTCCCTCCACCAATGCACATGATATAAAAAAATTCACAGCGGCAACACAGCATGCCTCTTTCATTCACACCTTCCAAACTGATAACCTCCATTAATAGAAGGGTGAGGGCTACAGATAATTGAGAGCATCACCAGTATTGCAGTTTCCCCTCCAAGTTGCACACCATCCTGATTTGGAAGTGTATCACTGATTCTTCACTGTCCTGGGTCAAGAACCAAGAAGTCCCTCTCAAACATTATGGTGTTTGTATCCTTCAGCAGATGGACTGCTATGCTCAAGGAGGCAGCTCAGTACCAACTGAACAGTAAATAGGGGTGGGCAACAGATACTGGTCTTGACAGTGATGCCTCCATACCAATAACAAAAAACAAAAATAGACTGTTAATATATACTTGAAAGATTTTTTTGTTTGCTTGAAGCTTTTGACAACTGTTAAGATCAGTGCTGCACAAATCCACAGCTTAAGTTCAGTCTAATGATAACATGAGCTTACTGTACATCAAATGAGCCATTAATCCTTACAACATGTTAAACTTCCTTCAAAACAATTGCCTGTGCCAAAGAGGCAGAGAATTTGTGGAAACATTGCAATGTGATCAGAACATTCAGATGTCATGTTCTGTAACATAAAATCCTATATCTATTGAACAGCACTGGAAGCTACCAATAAAACAAAGTGCAGTTAACGCAGTTAAGTCCACTTTGATGTGAAGTTATGGTACACTCTCAAGCTATGCTTCATAGCTGTTACGGCAGAGCGATTTACTGGTTGGATAAGTTGAACTTTTCAGTCCAGAGAACAGCCGACCTCAGTTGACATGAATGGGTTCACTGCTGTAACACCTTGCGGACTTGTTCACAGAAGCTGGGAGAAAAGAGGCTGAATGCAACTGCTGATTAGGCAGGGCCGGCCACTAATCAGTTAGATTGCTGACTGAGATGATGATCCTGAGCCCAGCCATTCTTTCTTTAATCTATTGTGGTGTAGATAACCAAATTCGTAGTGCAATATAATCACAGATTAACCTAATTGACTGGTTACAACCTTTGCTTCTGTACACTGACACCATCTGGCAGAATTGAAAATTAACAGGCACAATGTTAATTCTGTAAAACAAACTTATTCTGTGCAGCTATCTTTTACATTAGACAGTAGTTTAAATTTGATTGAATTCACAGGGCATAAATTATCTAAGTTATTGTGGCTAACTTGATTTTTCTTATTTCCATCTCAAATTCCTTTTGATATGCTTCTAGCCTTTCCAGTTGTACAGGAGCATGATGATCACTACATAGATGTGCATGGCTGAAGGACTGTCAACTTGTGAATCCTTAAGCTCTTTCTAGTTCAGAGTTCTGCCTCCATGCAGAACTTTAGCTCTGGGGGTCAAGATGCTCAAGTATTAGGTTTGAGGGACAGGATAAATGTTGGATTCTTGGTGCTGTGATTTTAAATGTTGACTCCTCACCATGCTATTTCTTGAAGTGAAACTTAGGACCAAATTAAAATTCTTAAAATGGCAATTTTAAGTTAATAAATTACAAAACTTTGTTATGTCCTACATGTGTTGCCACTGCAGATGCTTATTTGGTACATGATTGATTCATGTTGGTCACTTAAACCATGCACAAGCTGATGATTTCATTTACCTTTCTTTCTTTTGCAAAAATGTATTATTGGAGTGTGTAATGCACAGTTTTAGCTGATTCCCTCAATGTCTAACACTGGCAAGTTCCAACTTCTGTTTCAGATATTATACTAATGATTATTTAATCCTATAAAGAAAATAAATATGGCTAGAAGCAAATTTCCCAGTGGAATACTGATATAGATGTAACACAGTTTACAAAGATATTCAAAAACATCAAAATTAACTTCATTGCAACCCAAGTCCTGCAAAACATTTGTGACATAGATATTTCCAGAGAAATGGAAGGCAGAATCTTCTAATTGAGATTGGAGAACATACATTGGAAATAATGGCTTGCTTTTATTTTCCTCTAGAGCCACATTATTAGAAAAACCCTTTAGTAAACTTTGGACTGTTGTGCATGCAACATATCCTTGTATTCAAATGGAATATTTTTAATGTTGTACAATAAAAACTAAAGGAATAATAGTGTTGGCAGAATGCAATTGTTGGAGCAAAGTGGTTCCGCATCAAACAAATCAGAGTAATGCTCTACTTAGTATTCCTGCCACATCCATTAATGAATTGTGTTGGGCTATGAAACAACTAACCCGGAGGGAGACTCCATTGACATCAGCGCAAAAGAGACTCCATTGACATGCAAGCATGTTTGACCAGAAATGCCAAGTTGGCTTCTGCCTTCTCCAGATATTTCCTGTATCACGTGTTAGCTGCCAATTCAGTGAAGGCAAGGGACAATAAGGCCATGACAGCATCCCAGCAGTAGAAGACTTGTACTTCAGAACTAGCCATGCTCTTAGTCAAATTGTTGTTGAACTGCAAGAACATCATCATTTATCTGAGCATGTGACAAATTGCCCAGATATGACCTATGCATTATAAGCAGGAATAATCCAATCTGACTGATGAGCACCATGTCGGCCTACTGTTGGGATTGTCAGCATAATGGTGGAAGGTGTTATTGACGGTGTCATCAGGTGACATAGAAACTAGAAACAGCAGTAGGCCATTCAGCCCTTTTAATCTGCTCCATCGCTCAATATGATCATGCTGAGTCTCGAACTCAATGCTCTCCAGCTTTCTTCCTATACCCCTTGATGCCTTTAATATCTAAAAATGTATCCATCTTTTTCGTGAGTATATTCAACAATTTGGCCTCCACACTTTTCTGTCGGAGAGAATTCAAAAATTCCCCGCCCTTTGATCAAGAAATATTTCCTCATCTTGGGAATGTCCTAAATGAACTACTCCGTATCTTATTACAGTGGCACCTTGTTCTCGGCTCCACAACCAGTAGAAGCATCCCTGCTTTGTCTAGTCCTGTTAGAATTTTATACATTTCAATCAGATTCCTTTCCACCTTTCTAAACGCTAATGATTACTGACCCAGGAGAAAGTGAGGACTGCAGATGCTGAAGATCAGAGTCAAGTGTAGCACTGGAAAAGCACAGCCAGTCACACAGAATCTGAGGAGCAGGAGAGTTGACATTTCAAGCAGAAGCTCTTCCTGATAAAGAGCTTATGCTCAAAATGTAGACTCTCCTGTTCCTCTGATGCGTTCTGACCAGCTGTGTTTTTCCAGCACCACACGTTTTGACTCTCAATACTGACCCAGTCAAGCCAGTTTCTCCTCATGCGATGGTCCTGCCACCCTCAATCTAGTGCACCTCCACTGCACTCTTTCTGTGTCAAGTGTATCTTTTCATAGAGAGAGACCAAAACTGCACAAGCTTGTCTTGATGTAGTTGTACCAAGGCCCTATATAACTGCAGTAAGACATCCCTGCTGCTGAGCACAAATCCCCTTGCCCCCTTTCTGATTACTGGGGCACCTGCCCATTTGCTTTCATGATGAGGGAAGTGAAGGTATGATAGTTAAGCACACAGATAACAAAGATAGGTAAGAAAGTACGATGTGAAGAGGTCACAAGGAAATTACAGGCGTATATTGATAGGTTGATTGACTAAGCAAAGATTTGGCACATGCAGTATAACATGTAATAATGTGAAGTTATTTAGTTGGCAGGAAAAATAAAGGAAGCAGAGTATTGCTGAAGAATTCTAAGGTTTGGGAGGTCCAGTGAATGAATCACAAAAGATTAGTATCTAGGCTCAGCAGATAATTATGAAGGCTCGTGGAATGCTATACTTTATTCGGAAAAGCATTGAATATAAAAGTATAGTGTTGTGGTTCTGTTCGCAGAGCCGGGAATTTGTGTTGCAGACGTTTCGTCCCCTGTGTAGGTGACATTCTAAGTGCTTGGGAGCCTCTTGTGAAGCGCTACTGTGATGTTTCCTCCGGCATTTATAGTGATATGTATCTGCCGCTTCCGGTTGTCAGCCGGACAACTGGAAGCGGCAGATACAAACCACTATAAATGCCGGAGGAAACATCACAGAAGCACTTCCCAGGAGGCTCCCAAGCACTGAGGATGTCACCTAGACAGGGGACGAAACGTCTGTACCACAAATTCCCAGCTCGGCGAACAGAACCACAACAACGAACACCCGAGCTACAAATCTTCTCCCAAACCATAAAAGTACAGTATTTTGCTTCCGTTATACAGAAGACTGATGAGACCACATCTCAAATGTTCCTTATTTATTTTCTCAATATAAATGCATTGGTTCAGAGGAGGTCTATTCAGTTGCTCTCTGGAATGAGTGGATAGTCTTCTGAGGAACAGTTAGACAGGCTCGGCTGGTTTCCACTAGAATTTGGAACAGTCAAAGGTGACTTGATTGAAGTGTATGAGATCCCGAATAGCATTAATGAAAGGAAACTGGAAATTATATTTGCTTTTCTGGGTGAGTCCCAGAACTAGGAGGCTAATGCTTTTTTAAAAAAAAAGCTTCACGCTTTTAAGACCGAAATTAGATAATTTCTCTTCGACAGTTGTGTGTTTGAAACTCTCTGCTTCAGAAGGCAGTGGAGGCAGGGTCATTGATTTTATTTCAGGCAGAAGTAGATATTTGTACCTGCATATTAGATTTTACATTTTTTGTACTAGAGCTCCTAGATCCTGCTGCATCTCCGAGGTCTACAACCTCTTGCCATTTAGATTCATACTTATTGTTCCTATTGAAACAAATAATTTCACATTTTCCCACCTTGTATTCTGTCGATGTTTTTTTTTTGCACCCATTTCATCCATCACTATCTATCTTTTTGTAGCCTCCTTGACAACTTCCTTTCCAGCTTTCTTTGTGTCTGTAGCAAATTTCGCAACCGTATATAATATCCCTTTATCCAAGTCAGTTATATAAGTTGAGTGGTTGAGGTCTTGATCCTTGTGGATCACCATTCATTATGTCTTGCCAACAGACCTATTTATGCTAACTCCCTGCTTCATGTCACCAAGTCTTCTATCCAAGCTAGTATTTTATCCCCTGCATCGTGAGGTTTTGTTTTCTGCAATAATCTTTGTGGCACTTTATCAAATATCTTCTAGAAATCTAAATTAAGTATATCCAGTAGTTCTGCATTATGCATAGTACTTGTTATTTCCTTACAGAATTCTGATCAGATTAGGGCAGAGAGATGAAAATGGTGTGAATGCAGTGTCAAGTAATAAGTCTCTGTAGGTGACCAAGGGTGTTAGACGATGTGAGTAAAGTGTCAATAGTTGAACAACAGCCAAAGGGATAATCTATAATCTGATTAAATGAGGTTGAGAGATAATTACAAAAAATTAAGAATAAGGTGGTGCTGGAGACAAACCAAATGACTGGAATAACATGGAACAAACAGAGAAGCCGCTGGAAAAGCCCAGCAGGTGCAGCAGTGTCTGTGAAGAAAATCCTGAGGAAGAGTCACCAGACCCAAAATGTTAACTGTGCTGCAGAGCCAGACTGCCAGACCCAGTGCACCCCCTTCAGCAACCCCCACCCTCACTCCTAATTTACAGCCTCAGCAGTTCTTTGGTTTTTCATCCGACTGGAATGACATGATCGATATAAGTTTTGCATGCCAAGGATCTAATCAAAGTAATAAGTAATCCAAACCTGAACAAAATAATTAAGGTAGAGAGATCATAACAATTTATCAAGATTATGGTGTCAAAACAGGATAGTAAGGAAGACCGTAACAATGATTCTGGTGGCATCTGTGAAGAAAAAGAGTTAACGTTTTGGGTCCGGTGATCTTTCCTCTGGTTTTTCTTCACAGATGCTGCCAGACCTGCTGGATTTTTCCAGCAGCTTCTATGTTTGTTCCATGTTATTCCAGTCATTTAGATTGTCTCCAGCACCACCTTACTTTTAATTCTTTGTAATTGTCTCACTGCCTCATTTAATCAGATTATAGGTCATCCCTTCGTTTGTTATTCAGCTATTGACACTTTACTTACACCATCTAACATCCTTGGTCACCTGCAGAGACTTATTATTTGATACTCTATTCGCATCATTTGTATGATGTTTTGATTTCTCTGCCTATTAACTCCATGTTCTGTGTGCTTCCCTCTCACTTCACCCGATGAAGGGGTTACGTTTCAAAAGCTTGTGATTCCAAATAAACCTGTTGGATTATAACCTGATGTCATGTGATTTCTGACTTTTATATAGTCAAGTTATTTAGGAAGATTAATGTATGAATGTTCATGAAATCTAAATGAAATATTTGAAAGAAGTTTTATTAGATTTTCAAGTTTCTCAATCAATTGTAATTTCATTCTTTTCAGATGGATGGAAACATGTTTGCATGAAGAATTGCCCCCTACCACAGAGCTTGAAGAAGGGTTGAGAAATGGTGTTTATCTTCTCAAACTTGCAAAGTTCTTCGCTCCTAAATTGGTCTCTGACAGAAAGATCTATGACATCGAACAAACAAGATTCAAGGTACTTGAATAGTTTGTCATTATATGTCAAAAAGATATCACCGTACATCTGAGCAACTGTTATTTTATGATGGTTCTCAAATTGAAGTATGTTCAGGGAGACTGAGGCACAGAACTAGTGTTATGTGTAGACAATGTTGGCACTTCATCCATGATGCCATGGTTAGGAGTAAGGAAGAAAGTAGTGGCTGGTAGTGTACTGTGCTTTTAGTCTCCTCTGTACATTTTAGTGCGCTCTCTGCACTCATGTTCTTTTGGAGTCTTTGTTTGTGCCTGGCCTCCCTGAGCTTCTGCTCTCACAGAGCCATAGAGTCGTACAGCACGGAAACAGACCCTTTGGTCCAACTCATCCATGCCGATCAAGCTTCCCCAACTAAACTAGTCCCATTTAAGGCACGGCTCCATTAACGTTGTCAACCTTTCAATGCCTCAGCAAAAGACCGTTCTTTGGAAAGTTTTTGACAAATTGTTTAGCCAATCATTTTTGTTGTACATGTTTCGTAGCTGTTAACATTGTCTGAAATCTGTTTCTCTCTTCCCTTTTTATTTTACTTCTCAACCAGCCATCCTTTTTCAAAATGAAAACTAAGTGCTTTGAAACCATTTGTTGTGGACATTCAGTGACGTAGTTGAGGTTATTTCCAGACAGAAATTAAATTTGATAAAGTCTTGGTATATTTTGCTTACGTAGTACATTTAACTCTGCCCTTCAGGTCTCCATTACAATTGCAAATGTATTTTAATGCAAGCATCTTGAATTCTGTTTTTCTTTCAAATTCTGAAGTGTAATCAAGCACTTTGTACTCACTGCACCAAGTGAACCTGTTGCTTATCCTGCAAATTTCTGCCAGGTCCTTGCTCAATGATGCATTAGTAATGCTTGATTTACAGCCTTAAACGTGCGTAATTCAAGTTTAGATGCTGCTTGTTAGTTATTTTTTCTTCCTCCCATTCATATATTAAGCTGCAAAATGAATTGTTATCAACATGAAATTTGTGAAGGGTCACAGAAGGAAATACCAATGCCAAGTGATGTGATGATCAGCTGTTTCAGTTCACTTTGTTGCTTTTGCAAGGAAAGAATGCCTTGCCCTGCATGTTTTGAAAAAAACAGTACCCATTTAAGATCCGGTGTCACTTTGAATTAAACCTCCATTACTAACTGGCTTATGATCATGCTAAGCGGTTTTCCAGTTCAATGAGTAACCTTTTCCAAAGTACAGTTTTTTCGAGGCTTCAGACAGTTACTTCTTGAGGGTAATTTTGACAAAAGAAGTTAACATTTGAAACAATGGTTGGTGTGGCTTTCTCAATTTAACAGGCTTACGAAGAAAACATTGGTTATCCTCCATTTGTTGAACTGATTTGAGTTGATTGGTGGTTGTGGGTTGGTGGTTACTGCTTAAGATTGCAGACTTGTATATAAATGGACATTGATGTCCTCATGTGAACATTGCAATGCTGCAGAAATGTCCTGGAACTGAGATGATTTATTTCCAACAATCACAGCCAGCTTCCTCTGTGCCAAGTATGACTAATCAGCAGTGGAGTTTCTTCGATTCCCATTGAGTCCAATTTTGTGAGGACACCTCTGCCACACCCTGTCAAGTCCTGCTTGATGTCAAGGGCAGTCACTCTTACCTCCCCTCCGGAATTCAGCTCTTTTGTCCATGTTTGAACTAAAACTGTAATGAGGTCAGGAGTTGAGAGCACATGTCAGAACCCAAGCTGAGCATCTAGGAGCCGCTTGTTTTTGAGTAGTTGTCGACAACCCCTCCTATCATTTTACAGATGAATGAGGATAGACTAATGGGGCAAGAATAGGCCAGGAGAGTTTTGATCTTTGTTTCATGGGCAGAACATACTTGGGGTATTTTCCTTGTTTGGTAAATGCTAATGTTCTAACTGTGCTGGAGATGCTTGGCTAGAGGTGTGGCTAATTCCAATGCACAATCTTCAGTACTATTGCTGCAACGTTGTAATGGCATATAACCATTGCAGTATTGAGCCCTTCAACTATTTCTTGATATTGCATGGAATAAATTAAATAGAATGAAGGTGAGATGAAACCTGTAATGATGGGACCTCAAGAGGCTGAAATGAATCATTCATGTGGGACTTGAATAGTTTACAGTCTGCTACTTCCTGTAGGTTATGAATGTCAATAGTTTTTTAAAAAGTGGCCCTAGGGCTATCCTTGTGCAACTCCACTATTTGCAACTTCCAGCCTGAAGAAGACCCATTAATCCTGACTCTGCCTTGTGTGTGTGTGTTCACCAATACTCAATCCATGCTCATACATTACACTCAGTATTGTGAGCTCCTACCTTGTGCAATAGTCTTTTATGTGTTGCCTTATCAATAGTCTTCTGAAAGTCCCAATACATTATCTCTGCTGCTTCCCCTTTATCAACTTTGCTTGCTAAATCCTCTCGGAACTCTGGAAAATTTGTAAAATGACATTTCTGTTTCACAAAATGTGATTTCTCTTTTTAATTATGTTCAGCTTTTCGAAATGTCCCATTTCTTCCTTAATAATAGATTTAAGCATTTTCCCAATGACACGTGTTAGGCTAACTGGCCTAGAGTTTCCTATTTTTTGTCTTCCTTCCTCCCTTGCACATGGATGTCGTGTTTGCAATTTTCTAATTTGCTGAAACCCTTCGGAATCTATTGATTTCTGGAATACTTCGACCAGTGCCTCTACACTCTTTAAAATCTTTGGATGTAGGTCATCATAAATAGTCTGCCTTTAATCCCAGTAGTTGGTCAGAATCTCTGCTTCTCATGATAGGACTGATTGAAGATTTTTCTTCCCATTTGCAACATGCTTGTCTGTTATCTTTGGGATGTTTCTTGTGTTCTCCATCATTAAGACTGATGTAAAGTATTAGTTTAAGTTATCTGCCAATTCCCTGTTCTTGGTTATCAGTTCTCAGTTGCACCCACCAAACATTTAGCTACTGTGTTTGTTTTTATGTACCTGTAGAAGCTTATGTTTATCTCTTAATTAACTTTCATAATCAGTTCTCAAACTCTTATTGAGATTTTTAGTCATCCACTGCTGGTTCCAAAAAAGACGCCTATTCCTCTTGCTGCTGTTATATTTTGCTACTTTGAATGCTTTAGTGGATGTTCTCCTTGACCACTTTTGTTAATTGCAGATTTATCCTTCTCCTTGAGACAAGAATATATCTTTGCTGAGCATTATGAAATATTTGCTTTAGTGCCTGCCACTGTCCAACCACAGACTTTCTCCTTCATCTATTTTCCCAGCCAGCTTTAGCCAACTCTTTCTTCACATTTCTTTCATTGCCCTGATTTAAGTTAAGGACACTAGTTTGAGACCCGAGTTGTTTTCCCTCAAACTGAATTTGAAATTCGACTATGTTGTGATCACTACCCCCGAGAGGATCTTGAATTATGAAATTTCTTTCTTAATTACAAATTGCGAGATTTGAATATAGCCTGTTCCCAGGTAGGTCCTGCAATATAATGCTCTAACGATGAATCCTTGATGCACTTCAGAAATTTATTTTCGGTGTCACCTTTGCCCCATCTGATTTGTCCTGTTTTCAATTAGATTGAAATATTATGGTGGCACTTGAGTGACTTAGGCTGAAGGACTCCAGACATAGTCTGACCAGCACCTTGTACAGTTGCAGTAAGACTTCACAACTTTTATATTCCAACCCCCCCCCCCCCCACTTTGGAATAAAGGCCAACATTCCATTCACCTTCCTGATTACCCGCTGCATCTGTGTTCGAGCTTTTTGTGTTTCGTGCACAAGTACACCCAACTCTCTGTGGTGCAGTTTTCTGCGATTTTTCTGTATTAAAATAATACTTTTTTTTTGGTTCTCCAATGCTTGCTATTTCCTTATTCACATCTACCATAATCCCAATGTCTGATTTTTGAAGTCTCTGCCATAGCCTTAACAATAAAATTAAGGCAACATTATATTGACAGCCAATTAATAAACAGCTGCATAATTCAGTCATTCTTGTTTTCAGTTTTATGTGAAATAAGGCAGAGCAGAAATTTTCCAAGTTCCTGTCATGCGAGGACTCATGGTTCTGCAGTCCAAACTGAGCTAAAGAAATCTTTCATAAAAGTCAGAAACTGCAATGAAAAGGAGATGTTCCTGAATCTGCACTATGTACTTAGATTCCAATATTGAGGCCAGAAAGCCAATCTGACAGAACTGAACAACCCTTACCTACCTCGAAGTGAAATAAAACTGAGTGCTTAGTAAGGCAACAGTGCTGTTAATCACAGTTAACGGTCAGATTCCAAAAACAGTAGCTGCATTTTTAAGCATGTCTGAGGTGTTAGCTCAACCTCTACCAAGGACCCCACCACTAGGGATATATTTCCCTTCCCTCCCCTCCCCTATCAGCGTTCCGAAAAGACCACTCCCTCCGTGACTCCCTCGTCAGGTCCACACCCCCCACCAACCCAACCTCCACTCCCGGCACCTTCCCCTGCAACCGCAAGAAATGCAAAACTTGCGCCCACACCTCCCCCCTTACTTCCCTCCAAGGCCCCAAGGGACACTTCCATATCCGCCACAAATTCACCTGCAACTCCACACACATCATCTATTAGATCCGCTGCACCCGATGTGGCCTCCTCTATATTGGGGAGACAGGCCGCCTACTTGCGGAACGTTTCAGAGAACACCTCTGGGACACCCGGACCAACCAACCCAACCACCCAGTGGCTCAACACTTCAACTCCCCCTCCCACTCCACCAAGGACATACATTAGCCTGCTGGACACACTTTCCTCATTCCTGAAGAAGGGCTCATGCCCGAAACGTCGATTCTCCTCCTTGGATGCTGCCTGACCTGCTGCGCTTTTCCAGCAACACATTTTCAGCTCTACCAAGGCACCACTTGAAGAGACTGTTTAAATCAGAGTGCAATGGCTCGCTGAAGCAAAATTTGCATCTCCCCTCAAACAGGAGCGTAGCAAGTGGAACTTTGTAAAGAATATTACTTATTTACTATTACAAGTGATAGAGGTTCTTGGCATACAACAATATAGAATTCTGGCCCATCTTCAATCATCTCCAATTTCTTTGTTGTCTAAATGATTTTGTGAATTTAATTAATGTTTTGAGTTTTCCTGATGTTTTCCTGTACATACCTTGATTGGATGCTGTCTGTCGACAGTGTTGCATTGTTTTTTTTTGTTTCAGGCTTCATTAAAGATCTGTTTTCTGAGTTATAGTTCGTATTGTGTTAGCTGTCCCCTTGCACGTGAGTGGAAGAAAAAGTGCAAAACATGAGATCTAATTTAAAAGTTTGCAAGGAATATTAATCGCATACTTTTGAGCACTTTCATTTGTGATGACTCTTTGCAGGTTTTATAAATGTTAGCAACAGGATATCCACATTCCCTAGCAGCAATGATACAAAACAAATTAATTGAGCCAAGCACTTAGGACTTTGAAATTGAAAAATCTATTGGATCAAAGTATTGAAAATGGAGCAAGTATATGTTTGAACTAACCACATATTGGTTTATATGCATTGTGACATTTGTTATATATGCTAGACTTTTCTCCTTCTGTTTCAGGACTGTGAAATATCAAGTTTCCTTTCAAAACTATTACCAAGCACAACGACCTTGCACACAAATTCCATGACTCCCATACTGTTAAAATTATGGGAAACCCTACTGTAGTGCCATAAAAATCCCAGAAGCATTACACCCACCAACAGCCATCCAATGCTATCTGGGTCTTGGCACAGCTCACTGCTGAAACCACTCAACTCTTCTCATTTACTAGCCAAGCTGGGCAAATGTTGCCTATATCTTGCTGTGCATCCTGAGGGGAGAAAATGAATGTACATCTAAAAGTAGGGAATCAAGGCCACTGAGTAGCAGAATAAATGGTTGATATTCGCAAATTCTAGTCATTCTAGATCAATGGCTTTGGTTAAGGTGTTGTCTGTTGTTTTGTATAAGACCAAATACTACTGTTGTGAAACAGCAAGGCTTTGCATTCTCATTAAACAGTGCCATAGGATTTTGAATAATAGTGAAAAAAAATGCAATAAAAGTAGGCAGATAATGTTCACAAAGAATCATAGCTGATCAAGTAAAACTTATTATAGTCACAAGACCATACATTAAGTTCGCACATTTCGTCATGCACATTTTGTCTTGTTGATTGCATTTAACCACCAGTAAATCCAGGTCTTCAGCAGTTTCTCCCAGCATTTGTGTAAATTTGCTCCTTTTTATTTTGAAGGCATTTTCTAACCTGCTTTTGTTTCAAATTGGTAAATCATCTTAAAGATTTTTAATTGAATTAATTCAGGCCAGAGAGCTCACATAGCCACCATACAAAAATATTACTTTTTCACAATTTAGAAGAGGCATTGCAAATGATTTCATTCCTGATGCACAATGAGCTACATATTGCTTTTTCTGCTTGAACTGACCTGTTCTTTGTTGTTTAATATATTTCCAGTGTAATGTTGTTCTGATAATGTTTGATGATGATGATCACATGATTGCACATGGCAAGTTATTTTGCTGAAATAGTGAAAATGGGAACTTTAGTGCATTCGATTCTTTCTGAAGGCTGATACAGGAAAGCTGAAGCCTTTGAAGCATGCTGGACTCAGGGCTCATAAAGTACATACATTCATGAATATTATTAAACATGAAAAGAATTACCGAGGATGTATTTGGAGTTCAAATGCTCAAATAATAACTGTATTAATAAAATAATTTTTTGTTTCCTCTTTGTATCAAAGCGTTCTGGACTACATTTTCGACACACAGACAATACAGTGCAATGGCTCAGAGCAATGGAGTCAGTTGGATTACCCAAGGTAATTTGGCTTCGTGCAAGTCTTCATTTTGAACTCTCTCATATACTTTTTTCCCATGTGTAGACATCCTTTACATGTCAATTAACTTCTGTTCTTATCCTTTTCAGCACACATCTTTTATTAAGTATTGAAGTGTTGATCAAATCAAAGTATTGATAGCGATAGAATTTGAGGATATTTTTGGTACAATGGGACATAACCTTTTCATGAAGGTGTATCTTAAAGTTCTTAATATACTTAAAGTCACGACTCACCATGATGGGATGTGATGATTCCATCTGAAAGCAGTGGGAGTTGAGGTTAGACGTAACGTACTTTGCCTCTGAGCTAACTCTTATCTGCTTAAAGTCTTCAAAATAAAGATTGTTACTTTTTTCACCAATCCTTGTACATGATTGATACATTTATGTTGAAAAGAAGAAGAATAAACTGAGTATTTGGAACAAAGCTATTTTCCTCTGGCGTGTGGTGCTGCAAAAGCACAGCCGGTCAGGCAGAATGAAGAGCTTATGCTCGAAATGTCGATTCTCCTGCTCCTTGAATGTTGCCTGACTGGCTGTGCTTTTCCAGCACTACACATTTTGACTCTGATCTCCAGCATCTGCAGTCCTCACTTTCTCCCTATTTCTTCTGCTGGCTAAGTTCAGTATGAAGTAACTTTTTAAAATTAGAGCTAGGGTGTTCAGCATGGTATTAGGAGGCATTTCTTCAAACCAAGCATGATCTGGAGCTCTGGGGAAAAAAGGTGCAGTTATATTAAATGATACTTTTAACAACTGAAGTAAATTTGTGTTGGCTCGGTATATTAGAAGGTGCCGGACTAATCTAGGAAACCAAGCTACTTAGTTTCCATTGTTATTGTCAGCTTTTCCCATTATAACTGCATAATTCATATCGACAATGGAAACTGATTATGTAAAGTGTCAGTTAGAAATGCTATTGGTGCTTTTGTTCCCAGTCCACAGGGCTATGAGATGCAGGAGTAGAAGCAGACCAATCAGTCTATCGAATTTGCTCTGTCATTCAATGAGACCACGGCTGATCTGATAACCCTCGCACCACTTTCCTACCTTTCCCCATAATCCTTGATTCCTTTACTGATTAAAAATTTGACTGTCTCACAGCCTTCTGTAGCAAAGGAGCCGACAGAGTCACTAAATCTGAGAGAGGAAATTCTTCCTTCTTTCTTTAACTCTTCCTTTAGTTTGTTCTCTCGTGTGCAATCCCTTAATCTCTGATTATGCCATCTGGTCCCAGGTGCTCCCAAAAAGGAGCCCAGTCAAATGCTTTAAGAACTTTACATGACTTAGTCAGGTCACAGAGCACAGAAACAGACCCTTCAGCCCAACTTGCCCATGCCAGCCAGGTTTCCTAAACTGAATTTGCCCCATTTGTTTGGCCCATAATCCCTCTTATTAATGTACCTGTCCACATGCCTTTTAAATATTATTGCTGCTTGTTCCATATATGCAACACTCCTTGGGTCCCTTTTTAAATCTTTCCCCTCTCACCATAAACCTATGCACTCTAGTTTTGAGCTCCCCTACCTTGGGCAAAGGCCCTTGGCAATTTACCCTGTCCATGCTCCTCATGATTTTATAAAGTAACCTTTCAGCCTCTGATGCTCCAAAGAAAAAAACGTCCTAGCCTATCCAGCCTCTCCTTAAAACTCCAACATTAAATTACAACTTCCAGGATGCGGACAAGAAAGATTTCTTAGCAGCATTAGAAACAAGACTGAAAGACCACCAACTCACAGAAGAAACTCAGCAAACCATCGGACAGACAATTGCACCAACATTAATCGGGGAAAAGGAAAGAAACACTTAATACACTAGGAAGGAAAGCACTAGATAAAAACATTGTTATCCTATCAGCAGACAAAGGATGCTTGACATTCATTTTAAATCAGAGACTACATTGAGAAAGTGAACGCACTACTTGCAGACAACAACACTTAGCAACAAGTGGCAAGAGACCCGACCCCACAACTAGAGAACCGAATCACAGCCCTACTCAAAATAACTTCAGAAATTTGGAGAAATAAATAAGACCGACTTCCTAAAAACAAAACCAGACGAATCCAACACACCACGCTTCTACAAATTACCCAAATTTCACAAACCAGGAGCCCCCCCCCCCTCAGACCCATAGTCTCGCTACCTGGAAACACCAACTTACAGATTGGCCAAGGAGCGACACTAAAGACTAAAACACTCAGTAGAAGACTCTCACCACTCCATCCGCTCCACCCAAGAATTCCTAAAGACCATCAAAGACCCTAATATAGAAGAGGATGGAATAATGGTCTTCTTTAACATAACAGCCCTGTTCACATCCGTCAACATCAACCTGGCCAAGGAAACACTGACTGCACTATTAGAAGACCCAAAGACACATACACCAAACACCACTAACTTCATCAGCAAGGACAACATCGTCAACCTAGTGGACCTATGCCTTACCACCCACTTCACCTTCAACAACAAAATCTACAGACAAACCAACAGAACACCCATTGGGTCTCCGATATCAGGGTTCTTAGCAGAGGCAGTAATGCAGAGACTCAAACAAACCGCTTTGCTAACCGTCCAACCCAAACTTTAGGTCCACTGTGTGGATGACACCTTTGTCATCACTAAACAAAATAAATCAGAGGAAACCTTCAAGACCATCAATAATACCCTTACTGGCATAAAATTCACCTAAAGAGGAGGAAAACAACAACAAACTACCATTCCTAGATGTCACAATAGAGTGAACAGCCAATGAGGGACTTCAAATCAGGGTATAAAGAAAACAACACACACTGACCAGATACTGAACGACAGAAGCAATCATCCCAAAACCCACAAACCAAGCTGCATCAGAACATTATTTCAATGAGCTACGATGCACTGCAGCACAGATGAGCTACAAAGAGCAGAAGTAAATCACTTATACAGCGTATTCAAAAAGAACGGGTACCCGATGAACACGTCTGCCGATTTCTCAGTGACAAAACATGTCCAGAAACCCTAGCCACTCTCCCTCTTCAGCCATCTCTGAAATGACTGCCAGAATACTCAGACCTCTTGGCATCATGGTTGCCCACAAACCCACCACCACACTAAAACAGCAGCTAATGAACTTGAAAAACTCTATACAGACAACAAGCAGAACAAATGTCATTTACAAAATACCATATAAGGACTGTAACAAACACTATATTGGACAAACAGGCAGAAAACTAGCCACCAGGATACATCAACATCAACTCACCACAAAAAGATATGACCCATTCTCACTAGTATCTTTACATACAGATGAAGAAGGACACCACTTCTACTGGGACAATATACCCATCCTAGGATAAGCCAAACAGACATACACGAGAATTCCTAGAAGCATGGCATTCCAACTGGAACTCTATCAACAAACACATTGACTTGTATCCCATTTACCACCCCCCTGAGAAAAAGAACAGGAAACGACATCAACAACCCAAGGAAACCTAAACATAAATAAAAAGCAGGTCATAGCACCAGTGCTTCATCCAGAGGCTCACTGATGTTACCTAATATGGTGATGAAACGTCTGAAAACGAACCTTCTAGCTTAGCAAGCAAACCTACATCCTCAAACCTTCCAGTCTCTGTAACATCATTGTGAATTGTTTTTGCACCCTTTCCAGTTTAATAAGGTCCTTCCTATAGCAGAGTGAGCAGAATTGTTCGCAGTACTCCAAACATGGCCTCAGCAGTGTCGTACAGCAGTATTATCTCAACCCCTATGCTCAGTGCTCTGACCAATGAAGGCAACTTCACCAAAAGCCACCTTAATCACCCTCTCTCCCTGTGACGCTATTTTCAAGGAACTATGTATTTGCACGCTGAGGTCACTCTGTTTGACAACATTCCCCAGAGCCCTACCATTAACTCTGTAATTCTTGCCCTGATTTGTCTTACCAAATTGTAACATTTCTCATTTATCTGAATTAAATCTCTCTTGCATCTTATTCTTCTAAAATGCAATGGGGCAGGTCTTGCTCAACCTCTCCTCATAAAACAATCTCTTCATATGTAGTATCAGCCTAGTGAACCTTCTCTGGACTGCCTCCATTGCCGTTATATCTTCTCTTCAGAAAAAGGGTCCCAAATTATTCACAATATTCCAGCTCTGATCTGACTCGTGCCTTTCACGTTTTCAGTAAAGCCTCCCAATGTTTATTCTGCATTCTCCTTGAAATAAAGGCCAGTGTTCCATTGCCTTCCCTTTTACTTGCTGAGCCTGGGTGCTAGCTCTTTCTGCAGTCTTCCTCTAATTGAAAAATCTTCCATTTCTCTATTCTGCCTGTCGATGAACATCGTCTCCCATTTTCCCATATTATATTCCACATTGACAAACATTTTTACCCACTTGCTTAACCTAATTATAATCCCCTGCAGACAGTCATTCACACTATTGGAATTCCCACCTGTTTTTGTGTCATCTGCAAACTTGGCTGTTGTAGATTCACTTTCCACATTCAAGTCATTCATGTATATTATAAGTAATCATGGGCCCAGCACTGATTCCTCAGCACTCCACTAGTCCCAGGTTGCCATCTGACCAGCTTCACACAGTATCTCAGTTGGAGTCCTCAGAGAAATACTGCAGCTCCATAGCTTGAAGGTAAGGCATATTGCCGTGCAATTTGACAACTTAAATCTTCACTTTTTCTTCTACTAAAGTAGAACTAAATGTCTGGACCCATCATACTAAATTGTCTATGCATGAAATGCTCAAATGGTTAATGTTTAACTTTTCCATACTCTTGTCTACCCACATATATTGCCACGAGATTTCTTGGAAGTAACCTACACACCCATAAAAGTTTTCATGCCATGTTTCTTCAATTAATTCTTCTCTTGCTTATGCAAAATGCTATCCCATACTTTCCCTGCAATGGAAGTCAAGCTTTGAAACTTTGCTTAATGGGCAAAGGAAAATGCATGTATAATTCCAGTATCCCAGGGTCCTCTAATATCATACAAAAACGGGAATGCAGCTAATTGCCCCAACAACTTTGCCTTAGCCTTGATGCTGTGATCATCATTGTGATAAACTGCCTCAACTCCCTCCCATATAGCAATGCCTACTAGAATACATACAATTTCAATCATTTATTTAAATATTCTACATGCAATGCAGCCAGATCTGAGACTTTTTGTTCTTTAATGCTTTCAGATTGTCCATTATCTCTTTGTTGGTTTCATCCAATTTTCTTAGCATCTCTTCACTTCGGTTGTTATATTGTCAACATTGACTAAACTGCCCAGTTCCTTTCCTTTTCCCCTTATCCCTTTCTTATAACTTGTCAGTAGTTAACGTACCAAGCCTTAGTTTTGATTCAAAATATCAGACATCCAATGTCATTGATTATAAGCTGAAGTCATGGTTGTGAACTTGCCTCCCAGGTTTCTGGCCATTCCTCATGACTGGTTACGTAGAAATGGACTAATCCAGATCAACTTAATTGCTAATAAAGCAGATGGCAATGGTTTGTAAACCTCAGGCTTCAAATCAATAACTGGCCTTCAATGTTTTTAAATTAAAAATGTTATTATTTTGATTCTAAAGGGAGGTATGATTCTTGAAGCATATGTTATAATAGGCAAGATACATTTTGTTTAAATGCACAAAGCTATGATAAATATTGATCAAAATCAATTAAAAACATTGTTATTTCATAACATTTTGAGTCCAAAGACTCTTCTGGGCATGAAACCTTTAACTCTGTTAATTCTGTTTTCATGGATACGGCCAGACACACCGAGTTTCTTCAGAAATTTCTGTTTTTGTTTGCTTCTGATTTGCAGCAACTGCAGTTTTGTTCTCTTTTACAGATTATTTAGTTTTGCCTCTTCTGGATAGATCAATTATAAACTTTGAAGAATGTAAAGTGAAAGTTTTCAGACCTTCTAGACAAATAAAAAAAATTATCTTAAACTTGCATTGTCAACATGGTCTGACTATCTGCATTTGACCAGAACAGGACAAAAAATTAGTTTCTGAAAAGAGATGCATTCTGGATGTCATCTTTTTAAACGTTTCTCAGCAATGCTAGGAAGGCCATTATTATATCTGTTATTTGATCCTCACTTATTTACAAAGAAAGACTTTAATATATAAATGTATAAAAGCTGTCACTTCTCAGGAATGTCTCATGATCTACAAAAGAACTTTTGTCAGATGAGCTTTTCTTTCTTTAATTAAAGAAAAGAATGTTCCCTGGTGTGGGGATCCAACAAAGTATATCACAATGCTACCAAAGTGGACTTTCTCAGCAATGATCCTGTGAAGAGCTTCCTCTTCAAAGATTGAATCAAATGCTGTAATTGCCAGTTGTACTCTATTCACAATGTTTCAGTGAAACTCAGTGCCCTGAATAAAAGTCATTATTAGTCTTAAAAGGGGATATTAGTTTTTCTTGGGAGGGGACAGGTGGTCAAGTTAGGAGGAGGATTGCGAATTGAATACTCTTCAAACTACAGTACTCTGCTACAAAACAACAGCACTTTATTTCAGGGATTAATATCTATGACCATAAATGAAGCTTTTTCTCTATGTAATATCACACGCCACCAGGTTATAGTCAACAGGTTTATTTGGAAGTACAGGTTTTTGGAGCTAGCTAGCTGACGAAGGAGCAGCGCTCTGAAAGCTTGTGCTTCCAAATAAACCTGTTAGACTATAACCTGGTGTTGTCATTTTTAACTTTGTCCAGCCCAGTCCAACACCAGCACCTTCACATCATCATTGTCATACCAACGTCACCACCAGTGACTGTAGATCTATCCTTCTGATTGGAGACCCTGAGATAATGGATCACCATTAGTTACCCCTGAAACTGTTAGTTGTCAGATCAAACTGTTAGCTGTCGGGTTTAAAAAAAATTTTGATTAGCATTTTGGTGAGAGAGGATTGCTTCAACTGTTCATACATCACTCCTTCTTCCTCCTCTCTTGTTCGCCAAAACTTTGTTATTTAAACTTCTTAAAACAAAACCTTTAATAACTTTAATTTTTGAAATTCAAGTTTGATAAAATCTATCATATGATTTTTGTATATAGATCAGGTATGACATACAATTTTAGAAAGTGTATTTAAGGGATTGTAATGGGTTTGGGGAAAAGGTTAACTTTTAGCAGGGAAAGGCATTGTCAATGGAAAATAATTCTGCCACTTGGTGAGAAATCTGGCAAAGGAAAGTAATGAGTTCATACTTCAGTAGAAAATGTTGGAAGATTTTTGTTGCATATGAGCTGGCTGTTTCCACTTAACTTCCAGCACACTCAACCCTTTTTTCAATCACTTCAGTTAATTTTGTTTATGGTGAAGCAGAGCTCAGCATTTATTGATTGTTAGCACAATATTCATAGTTCTTTAAGTTTCTATTGGAAAATTATACATATGTACTTTTATGTACACTTTTGATTGCATTTCTGTATCTTCTGTTCTTGTTTATCAATGTTGGCCTACGCAATACACACAGAATGAACTTGACATGGATACCATAGTTGATGCTGCATTCATTTTAAATTTTTAAGCTCTGTTGATTGACTATTTGATAAAGTTATACTTTTACAACTCTGCTTAAGGAACATTGTTAACTGATAATTTTGGTAAGGCAGTATTATGAAATGTTTTCCCTTTTCACCGGTTAGCTGCCAGTAGTGGGATGTTCAAATGTATAAATTGGAGTGCTGTCCATTAGCCCTTCCAATCAAGCACACCACAATTTTGCAAGTGTTGCCCATCTGTAGCCCAATTGGAGCCCTTAAGTGGGCAATGCCTTCATCCCTCTGCCTCTCTGATGCCAATTGAAGACCTCTCTCCACAATTTTGCCTCCCCATATTCCCCCTCTGCCTATCTCCTTCACTGCTACCACCGACTTCACTAGGGCCTGACAGTGAAATCCCACTTGTATCTGAGTATCCAAGTCCATTAAGCTACCTCTGAGCCCAACTGCAATACTGACTGTCTACTAGTGTCCATAAGGCACGCAAGGCTACTGGATTCTGATTGGCTAGAATGCAATTCTGAGGTCAGAGACTGCTGAAACTTCCACTTCTTAGTAATCAAAGAGCTATTAACCAAACTATTAAAGAAGGTGGGCTGCTTAACTGAAGGCTCACTCAAGAAATCTGCCCTGGGACGATGGAGCCTGTACTTGGCATGTAATCTAGCCCTATGTTTCTTGGATTATTATTACTGTACACAGGTCAAAAGGGATAGAGCTAACTTTGTGTTTGGCCATAATTTGAGCTGTGTGTACATTACAGCTGAGACTGCGACTATGTTGATTTCAGCTTCCATACTGCATTAATTAAACCAGGAATGGTTTATGCCATTGTTTGAATTTATTAAGCAGTACTTACTGTGGGTCATTCAATCAGGAACTGAGACAGTCAGAGGAAGCAATAAACTGTTAATGTGTGCTCTTGATGGTTTTGTATAACCGATCACTTTACCTTAAGGCCTGAGAGACAGAAACATAAATGTGAAGGTTGATAATGCAGGCTTCAGGCTTTTGCACATCATTTGTTAAGGAAATGCCCTGCATTTATCACTAATAGAATAATTTCCAGATTAAAAGCTCTGATGATGTGTAGTAATTGTATCCAAGGTGGAATTATTCTGTATTCTTGTTTCTGAAAATAATTCTGTTTTGGCCAACTGAAGTGTTCCAAGGTGGTCACATAATCAGCTCCTGTCCTGGAGGGGCTTGGAGAGAAAGAAAGATCATGGATATTGACAGCCCAGGGTTATGAGAGGCCTTGTTGGTGTGAGGTCAATGCAGGAGCTAGGTACCACCGGGCTGTACCTGCTGATCCAAGGCAGACACCAATTTGCTCCCATCACTGCAGGAAGTGAAGTTTGAAAGGCTTTGGCTCAGAATTTATGACTGAACCAGAAACACTGCAACATATCAGGGAGGGACAAAGCCTCCCTGATATGTTGCAGAAATCACAAAATCCATCAAGCTAGCATCCAAGTTCCATGTGTAATGGGGATGGCAAAAGGAGTACAGCCCTTTTTTTGTCAAAGGGAATGGAGTATAAAAATAGTAAAGCCTTGCTAAAACTACTCCGACTACAACTGGAATAATGTGAACAATTTTGGTCATCTTATCCAAGAAAAAAATTACTGGAATTGGAGGCAGTCCAAAGAAAGTTCATGAGGTTGATCCCAGATAGAGTCATAGAAATATACAGCATGGAAACAGACCCTTTGGTCCAACCCATCTATGCCGACCAGTTATCCCAACCCGATCTAGTCCCACCTGCCAGCACCCAGCCCATATCCCTCCAAACCCTTCCTATTCATATACCCATCCAAATGCCTTTTAAATGTTGCAATTGTACCAGCCTCCACCACTTCCTCTGGCAGCTCATTCCATACACGTACCACTCTCTGTGTGAAAAAGTTGCCCCTTAGGTCTCTTTTATATCTTTCCCCTCTCACCATAAACCTATGCCCTCTAGTTCTGGACTCCCTAACCCCAGG
>NC_057711.1:33559149-33571351 GCF_004010195.1 Chiloscyllium plagiosum | reverse complement strand
CCTTTTAAATGTTGCAATTGTACCAGCCTCCACCACTTCCTCTGGCAGCTCATTCCATACACGTACCACTCTCTGTGTGAAAAAGTTGCCCCTTAGGTCTCTTTTATATCTTTCCCCTCTCACCTTAAAACTATGCCCCCTCGTTCTGGACTACCCGACCCCAGGGGAAAGACTATTTATCCTATCCATGCCCCTCATAATTTTGTAAACCTCTATAAGGTCACCCTTCAGCCTCCGACGCTCCAGGGAAAACAACCCCAGCCTGTTCAGCCTCTCCCTATAGGTCAAATCCTCCAACCCTGGCAACATCCTGGTAAATGTTCAGGATGCACATCTTGAGTAAGGTAGGCTTGTACTCATCAGAATTAGGAAGAATGAGAGAAGACCTTATTGAAATCTATAAAATTAATAAGATGTTTGACAGGATAGGTGCTGAGAGATTGTTTCCTCCTCTGGGCAGTTCCATGACCAGAAAGTGAGGTCTGCAGGGCTGATGAACTAACTGACCATTAGCTCCTGATGAACAAAGCCAGGCAAGTGCAGTAAGCAAACAGAAGCAGAATGGTACTGGGGGACAGTATAATCAGAGAGATTGACACTCCTCTGTGCAGCAAAGAGCACAGGTCCAGGCAGCCGTGTTGCCTTCCCTGTACCAAAGTTTAGGCTATTTCACAGCAGGCTAGGCAGCATCCGAGGAGCAGGAGAATCGACGTTTCGGGCATAAGCCCTTCTTCAGGAATGAGGCTGGTGCGCCAAGCGGGCTGAGATAAAGGGTAGAGGGGAGGGGCGCTGGGAATGCGATAGGTGGAAGGAGGTGAGGGTGAGGGTGATAAGCTGGAGAGGGGGTGGGGGCAGAGAGGTTGGGAAGAAGATTGCAGGTCAAGAGGGTGGTGCTGAATCCGGGGGTTGGGACTGAGATGAGGTGGGGGGAGGGGAAAGGAGGAAACTGAAGAAAGCTGCATTCATCCCGTGTGGTTGGAGGGATCCTAGGCGGACGATGAGGTGCTCTTCCTCCAGGCGTCGTGTGGTCAGTGTCTGGCGATGGAGGAGGCCAAGGACCTGCATGTCTTTGGTGGAGTGGGAAGGTGAGTTAAAGTGTTCGACCACAGGGCGGTTGGGTTGGTTGGTGCAGGTGTCCCAGAGATGTTCCCTGAAATGTTCCGCAAGTAGGCGGTCTGTCTCCCCAGTGTAGAGAAGACCACATCGGGTGCAGTGGATACAGTAAATGATGTGTGTGGAGGTGCAGGTGAATTTGCGATGGATATGGAAGGATCCATTGGGGCCTTGGAGGGAGGTGAGGGGGGGAGGTGTGGGCGCAAGTTTTGTACTTCTGTCTCTTGTAGTTTTGTAACTTAAGACTGACTAGTCTTGAATGATCCCCTGTGATAATATTGATTTAATTGCGGTCTTTGAAGAAGGAGGCCATTTGAGTTGTTCAGTAGTGGAATTGGTCCTCCTGGGAGCAGATGCGACGGAGGCGAAGGAATTGGGAATATGGGATGGCGTTTTTACAGGGGGCAGGGTGGGAGGAGGTGTAATCTAGGTAGCTGTGGGAGTCGGTTGGTTTGTAGTCGGCCTCCAGCATCTGCAGTCCTCACTTTTCTCCTTTAGGATATTTCCTCAAGGCGAGGCAAAACTTGTAGGGAGAGGAGGAGAAACCAGCCAATGTAGTCCATGTAGATAGTAACAACATAATGAGGGCAAAGAAGAATGTTCTGCATAGTCAGTTTGAGAAGCTCGGCATCAAATTAAGATGCATAACCTCGATGGTCATTATCACTGAAAAGTGACATGAGCCATGTGCAAATTGGCTAAGAGCAAATCAAATTAGAGAGGTGAATGCATTGCTCAAAGATTGTTGTGGGAGAAGTGAGTTCCCATTCATGGGGTACAAGCACCACTACATGAAGGAGTGATACTGTGCTATTGACGGTCTTCATCTGGCAAATTAATGTGAAGCATTGATCGATAGCGATGCAGTGGCAGACATCTAAAGAGACTTAGAGAATATACACAGCTGTTATTAAAGATGTTACAGCAAAATGTTTGGACAAGTTCAAGGTAGACGTAACATGGTTTTTGGAATGGGAAGCCATGCTTAACCAATCTGTTGGAATTCTTTGAGGAAATAACACATACTGTGGATTTATGCTGTATAGCAATGCATCCAAACTTGTATCAACTGTGATCCCATTTTGAGGCTTCAAGTTGACCCTGCAGCTACAATGGTGATGCAGGCAATGTGACTAGGAAAGGTCCAATGAGAGTAGGAGTAGGTCAGTTGGCTATTGCAACCTGAGCTCATGACCCTAAAATTAAGCTCCACTTTGGGAGCTCCTGGTAAGCAGTTGACATATCAACATGAAGACTAACAGGAAACAGAGAAAGAGCATAAAATTGAGTGCTTTTCAGGTTGTAACAATTAGTGTATCACAGAGATCCGTGCTTAGATCGCAATTGTTGACTATCTATATCAACAAGCTGGGTAGAGGGACAGAAGGCATGTTTGTCAAATTTAATGATGACATTAGGAAGATACAAAAAGTGACATCTTATGTTGTGTGGTTTTATGCCAACACGATAGTTTGGGTTCAAGATAAACTGGTTCAGAAGCTGATGAGTCAAGAATTGTCTTCTAGCTTGGGCTTCTTTGTAACACTGCTACCTTATAACATACTATATTCTAAAGCTAGATAATATGCAGAGATATACATGGCTGTAATAATGCAGTTACATTATGGAAAGACCATTCCATAAATGACTGGGATGAAGAGGCTGAATGTATCTTTGCCAAATTTGCTGGTGTCACCAAGTGGGTTGGGAAGGAAGTAGTGAAGAGGTACAAGGAGGTAACAAATAGATGGCAATGGGTCAAGCGAGTGAGCAAATGAAATACAATGTGGGGAGAATGTGAAACTTTCCATTTTGGCAGGAAGAAGCATTATCTAAATTGAGAGCTTGCAGGAGGATCTAGGTGTGGTATTGCATCAGTCACCAAAAGGTTAGTATACAGGTTAAGACAGTAATTTAATGCAAGGCTAATTAATGCAACAGTTAGGTAGGTTATGCTTCTGTTCTACAGGACACTCATGAGACCACATCTGGAATGCTGTGCCTGTCATTGTTTTTAAGGATGTAAGTACTATGGAAACAGTTCAAAAGAGATTTACTCGTAAAAACCTGAAATTGGTTGGTTTCCTGTGAGAAAAGGTTGGACAGACCAGGCTTAGATCTACTGATGGAGAAAGTGAGGACTACAGATACTGGAGATCAGAATTCAGAGTATGGTGCTGGAAAAGCACAGCAGGTCAGGCAGCATCTGAGGAGCAGGAGAATCGATGTTTCGGGCAAGAGCTGATGAAGGGTTGGGCCCGGAACATCAATTCTCCTGCTCCTCGGATGCTGCCTGACCTGCTGTGCTTTTCCAACAGCATACCCTCAACTCTGATCTCCAGCATCTGCAGTCCTCACTTTCTCCATCAGTAGATCCAGGCTTAGCCTGTCCAACCTTTTTTACAAGAGTAAGAGGGAATTTGACTGAAATATATAAATCTTGAGGGTATTCACAGGGTACATGGGAAAAGAAGGTTTACTTTAGAAACTTTTAAATTAATCACTGCATTAAAAGTAGAGGTCACCCAATTAAAACAGATAAGGCAAATTATTTTTGACATTCATGTGTGCTTTAGAACTCTTCCTGAAAAGGTGATGTGAACAGAGTGTTTGAATGGTATTTTTTAAGGCCAAGGTAGACCGATTCTTGGTAAACTAGAGGGTGAAATGTTATCAGGGACAGGTATGAATGTTGTTTTCAAGTTACAGTCCGATCCGCCATGATGTAAGTAAATAGCAGAGCAGGTTCAAGGGACTGAATGGCCTACTCTTTGTCATTGTTCATTAGAAGTAAAGAGAGACCAATTCAAAATGAGAAAAGCTCTTACAAGTATACTAAAATTGCACCATGCTAATGGAACAGAGTTGTGCTTCAGTCACAGTTGTGCCCTGCTTTCCTGTCATGTTATTGAGGAATATCCTGTTGACTTTGTTTTGAATGCATTCTTCCACCTGTGTTCTTAATAGACCAGACATATGTACTAGGAGTTCAAAGAAACTTGTCAAATCCCTCTGATCGATTTTTTCCCATTGTTGCTAAAAGTTACTGTTTACAATTTATCTACAGCCTACAAAATGAAGTAATTGTGCTACAAATAGTTTATGATTTGTCTACCATTGCTGTGAGACTGTTTCCTTTGTCCCTCATTTGGTTTTGGAGCACTTTTTTTCTGTCTGTGTACACTGGTTCCATGATTGTTCTTTCTAATCCAGTGTGTTATGAATCACTTTTTACTGCCCCAACAATGGAACCCAAATCCCACATTCAGACAAATACTTCCTGCTGCTTCAATGTGATTATGTCATTTTGTGCAAGTGAAATTTCTTAAAATGCATTGCCTTGCTGAAAATGTATATATCCTTTAGGACAAGTGACAGAATTCAGTTTAAATGTGCAGAGGAAAGAACTAGGCGTTTAATTTATCCAACATCTTGTTGTGATTTGATTAACATCCTACAGCTGACTAGATTATATTGGTATCAAATACTTATGTTTCCCTGTTTAATTTGCTCTAAAGGATGTTGAGGATAGTTTATGTTGGATCCTAACAAAAGGATCTTCACAGCAATGTTAACATCATCTTAGATGTTGACAGAAAGTATGAGAAAAATGTCGCCCATCTGTTTTCATTTCGGGTTTTAAAATTTGCAGGGTTTTTTTCGGTCTTCAACCTGTGGAATCTGTACCACTGCCCTATTTACAATCAACTAACTCAGACCAGACCACAGTGATCACACTTGACTCCTGGTCTCTGTGATTTTTAGCATTACATCGCATGGTCATTTAGCCACCTGTGGTGCTTAACTGTCTGCTTCCCTGACTGATTGATAGATGACTCAATCATATTTGTGACTTTGGTAGTCTTTGATAGTGATCTTGGACAATTTTTTTTTTCTGGCTGAACAGCTTATTTAGTTTTAATGTGCCTTTGCCAAAAAAAAGCATCGCTTTGCACATGTATTTAAGGCCAATTAAAATATTTCCGATCTATCCGTATTAAAGGAACCGTTGTGGGGAGGGAGGAGATGACAAAAGGCAGACGAGAGTAAAAGACTTGAGACAAAAAAAAGTGCAGATGCTGGAATCCAAAGTAGACCGGCAGGAGGCTGGAAGAACACAACAAGCCAGGCAGCATCATGAGGCAGAGAAGTCAACGTCCTGAAGAAGGGTTACACCCAAAATGTTGACTTCTCCACCTCCTGATACTGCCTGGCTTGCTGTGTTCTTCCAGCCTCCTGCTTGTCTTCATGAAGAGAATAAAAAGCATTGAAAAAAGATAGAGAAATATGGCCAGTTGGAATGGGGTGGGAAAGTGGGGGCTGTAGGTAGGAATGAAGGACTTTCTGTGAAAAGGAATTGAAGCATATTCAAGAAAATGTGGCTGGGTGAGGGCAAGAGACTGGAATTGAGGAAACAGAATTATTGGCAGGATACTAGATTAGATGAGGGCATTCAGCTGAGATCTTGGGATGAAATTGTGTTCACCATGAGGATGTAAGGAGTAGGTAGGGTGGAGCAGGTTTTCGCTCTCTGTAGATGAATGAGGGATGTGTAACCTTTGCTCAGTGGAAGAGTATTGAGAGCCAAATTCTTATTCAGTGGGGGAGGAACGGTATATGCAAGGCTGCTGGTTCTTGGTGCTGTAATTGAGTTCTGCTTCTCATTAGTTTTATTTTGCTTCGTGATTCTTTCTGTTTCTGTGGGTTTCTCTTTCACATTCGGTTCAATTTTAAGCAGGCTGTATTTTTGAAATTGGTTATGGACTATTTGTTCTTGCCTTGGGTCTCACCTCCATTATTTGAGTCAGCTGATGGTGTTTTCACAGGTAGGTTGTCCATTTTAAAAGATGAATGTAGTGACACCTCACTCA
Organism: Chiloscyllium plagiosum; assembly: GCF_004010195.1. Classification (NCBI taxonomy): domain Eukaryota; kingdom Metazoa; phylum Chordata; class Chondrichthyes; order Orectolobiformes; family Hemiscylliidae; genus Chiloscyllium; species Chiloscyllium plagiosum. The sequence continues at coordinate 33,565,367 of NC_057711.1, read as the reverse complement.
TGAACAGCAATCCTACAATGAGCCCCAAGATGGGATGTTGCTGTAATGGATGATCAGTACACCCCCACCCCGCTCTTAATAAAACACCTTTTGCAAGCCTTTCTGAAATAAAAATTGTTGTTTGTTGGTGGCTGATGCTTAAATCCCAGGAGATATTGAAGAAGCCAAAGTAAAATGAGTGCAGAGCTTTTGAAATCCAGCTTTCCGGTGGGGAGATTGAAATAGGCAACAGCCACCTTACTCTTTTCTTCCGAAGTTTGATGTGTGAATCACCAATGGAAGAATGTTTGTTTGCTTTACTTCTTTCATGGGATGTGGACATCACTGATAAGATCAGCATTTGTTGCCCATCCCTTACTAGCCTTCATCCAAATATCTTTGGCAGACATTTTAAGAATTGACTACACTAACCTGGACCTGGACTTGTCGGTATGCCAGCCGAGGTAAGGATGACACATTTTCTTCCCTAGGTGATATTAATGAACCAGATTTATTTTTCTGATAATTGTTTCATGGTCACAATCGCTGACTCTAGTTTTATATTTCATAATTATTAAGCGTTTAAATTCTATCAGCTGCCATTGTTATGGACCAGACCAAATCTCCTTGTGTCTCAAGGAGCTAGCTTAGACTGTAACTCCTTTCTTATTGTAAAGACTTGTGCAATGTGCTGTGTTCCAGATGTAATATATTAGGTTTTGCTACTTCAGCTCTGAGGCAAAGCATAGTTTGTTCTTAACCCCAGTTAAAATAGAAACAAAGAGAAGAGGAATTGGGATAACTTTAGTTCTGTTAGAAAACGTTAAGAAATAATAGATTATTTAACTGCTAAACAGCAACTGTTCCATTGTAGTAACATCCCATAAACACACCCTTGGCAAAGACAAATTCAGTAAAATAGATTGCCTCTCACGTATTTCTAGCAACAGTGAGGGAACCTCAGCTTTTAGCTGTAACAGAGAGAAATAGGTTTTTCGTTTCATGATCCCAGCTATTACTGAAAGCTAAATCAAAACCCTGGTTCTGTGGGAGCCTGACACCACGCATTCATGCTGCTTCTATTATTCCAATGTATTTTTTTTTGGAAACAGAATCTCAAGGCCTCATAAGTTGTTTACTTTATTGGCTTGGAAGACTGCATTTCATCTCTGTCTCAATCTCTGTTCATAAAAATAAGGACAAAACACACCTCGTCACACTATTGTGGAATTTGAACCAGTGAGTGCAGCAAATTTGCCTGCATCTCTGGTTTACTATTCCAGCGACGTTACCATTACATGCTGGCATTCTTGGTGCTTCTCCATTATCCACACCTCTGACAGCATTAATCGGAACTATGAAATCTAACTCATTTGGGGGATTCTGATGCTCAAACCCAGGTTCTCCTTGTAATACTTAGAAGATTTCATTTAAATATATTCAAATGCTGAAGTAAAATTCATAATCACACTGTGCAATATATTGGGATTATGGATATCAGTAAAGGTTTTATGCATTTGTTTAAAATCATCTGTTATTTTGCATGTGACTATATGCTGTCAAAATTGCATGTTTTCAACAAATCAAACATAGCTGTAAGTGGAATTGATCTGTGATCATTCATCAGTGCAATCTTAGCTAAGGTTTTTTGATAGATTATGTAGTTTATATCTAATATCTTGTTAAGATGGAAGTTCACCAGGAATTCAATCTTGCCCGTATTTTACTCTGCAGCTTTCTTGATATCGAGTTAGGATGCAATTTGTCAAGTTCCTTTAGTAATGTGACATGTGACCTTTGCTACTTGTGTACCTACTGCGGAGTTCTGACATTCACTGACCTCTATCTCCCGAAGTGATCTGACTAAATGGCCAGCTGCAGAATTTGGAGTTAAAATCTTGACTGCAAGTTGATTTTAACTACCTGTTGAGCTATGTCAGCTTTGGGTAATAGTGTAAATCTTTATAAATGTTTGAAAACATTATCAAGTATATTTTATTTTCAATCAATCAATCAATAGTGTCTGTGTGAGGAAGGTTCTTTATAATATGTGCCATATATATTTTTCATCTTCAACATCATTTGATGCCAATACTGGGAGCACTTTTGCCATTGAATTGTCTCTTCGCTCATTAAAGAAATTTAGCAAAGTTGGAAACAGTTTGAGATTCTTTGAACTACCTTTTGATCTGGCTTTCAATTTAGTGATGGGAAATGACAACCAATTTGATGTTGGTAGAACATAGAAAAGTACAGCACAGGCCCTATGGCCCACGATGTTGTGCCAAGATTTAATCCTAATGTCAAATATGGTAACAACCTACGCACCGCTTGACTCACTGTTATCTATGTGCATGTCCAGCAGTCGCTTAAATGTCCCTAATGACTCTGCTTCCACCACCACAGCTGGCAACGCATTCACAACTCTCTGTGTAAAGAACCTACCTCTGACGTCGTCTCCTTTATACCTTCCTCCTAATATCTTCAAACTTTGACTTCTCATAGTAGTCAGTCCTGCCCTGGGGAAAAGTCTCAGGCTATTGACTCTATCTATTCCCCTTATTATTTTGTACACCTCGATCAGGTCCCCTCTCTTCCTCCTTCTCTCCTGTGTGTTCCCAGTATTGAACTTCCTTTACTTTGTAAATGGGAATAATCTACACCACTGAGGCTGATTTGGAAGATCTGAGAATTTAAGATGTCACAGTAATAGGTATGCTTTTAGAGATTAGGTTATGGGATAAAGGAGGTCTGCTTGGAGAACACTTTGTTTAAAATACTCAGGACTGCAAATTTTTAAAAATGCATATTGGACTCTAAAAGTTAACTCCGTATTCTCAGCACAGAAGCTGCCAACCTGCTCAGTTTCTCCAACATTTATTTCAGATCTCCAACATGCTCAGCACTCTGCTTTTATTTTGTTGAAGTATATATGGTTCTCTTAAAAAGAAAACATGTTTTTAATTTTGTTGTCTGAACTTTTCATGATGTCAGTGCCTGCCAGCCAGCCAAGAAAGCAAGCTTTGGGCAGAATATGCAACATGTCTAATCTGTTGTGTGCCCCTCGATTGCCCCTTGCTCCAAAGCCCACCACCCCTCCAATGAGCAACTGAATAGAGTCATAGCACGATGCAGCACCCTTTCCCCAACTGCATTTGTAATGCGTGCAGACTTGAAACTTCCCACCAATTACTATACTTTGTATGTTTTTGATACATATCGAATTTTGTTTTGGTTCATTCGCTATCTTATTGTTACATGATTTTTTGTGTTATAGTTCTGTATTTAAATCAATAATACTATTTAGCAAAAATCATTTTCACTGTAATATGTTTTTATTCTGATCAGTAGTAGAAACAGTCTGTAGTGCATGGCATATCTCCGAGACTGGGAGGTATGAACAATAACGGGCAATTTTATTTAGAGCCTTGAAACCGAGCAAATATTCGTTAAGGGAAGTTTGACAATACAAGCGGATGCTTGCACAGCATTTAATTTTGACAAATATTTTTTCTTGTTTGTCTTTATTATTTCAGATCTTTTATCCTGAGACGACAGATGTTTACGATCGGAAAAATATGCCTCGAGTGATCTACTGCATACATGCACTAAGGTAACCTGGATAACAGTGCAAGCCATGACGGCTTAGGGTTAGAGAATTCATATGTTGGATGAAGCATCCTTTGCTAACAATGTAAATCCTGTGCAGTGCTACTGGCAATGTAGAGGTATAAACACTGCAGTCAGCACAAAAAATGTATTATTAATGTAGGTAAATAAGAAGCTGTCCATGTTGATGACTTTGAGGAGAATGAATGTATTAATATAGTCATGTTTAGAGTTGACATGAAAATAGGAGGGAAGACAACTGATGGGGATGATGCCTGGTGGAGTCAGGGTCATTGAACAGTTTTAAAGCAGAGAGAGAGATATTCTTAGGTTCTTGCCTAATGAGGGAGTCTAATGGGTAGAAAGGGAAGTGGAGTTGAGGCTGCAATCAAATTAGCCACCGTTTTATTGAACAGCAGAGCATGTTTGAGGGGCAGCGTGGCCTGCTGCTGTTCCCAATTTGTACCCTTGGTTGTTTTGGTAAACACTATTTGAAGAAGCAAAATGTAATAATCGAGCCTCTCTGTTCAAACCCATCGGAGTGAAAGCAGGGTGGTGTCAGGTCAGTATTGTAAATTCCCATGATTTGACAATTTGAAGCTTAGCTGAAAATTTGCCTCTTGTTTCTTGTTGTCCTACAGCTTTTATCAAGTTAAAAATCACACAACACAAGGTTATAGTCCAACAGATTTAATTGGAAGCACTCTAGCTTTCGGAGCGACACTCCTTCAGGTGGTTGTCCTGATGAAGGAGCAGCTCTCCGAAAGCTAGTGTGCTTCCAATTAAACCTGTTGGACTATAACCTGTTGTTGTGTGATTTTTAACTTTGTACACCCCAGTCCAACACCGGCATCTCCAAATCATGAGCTTTGATCAAGACTTCCTCCATTATATCCTGAAAAATAAAAACGCTTAAATTTTAATTTCAAGCCTGTCTGCTATAAATGAGGGTAGTCCTTTCAGCATGAGTGAAATTTGCCTCAGTCAGTCATGCATGGCCTTCACTGCTAAATATAATGTGTGCTGTGGCAATTTCTGAGCGTATTTGCACCCGTGAACTGCTAGCATTGATGGGAGCAACCTTCTACACGATTGAGAATTTTAGGTTTTTTTCTGTTTGCAGTCTCTGCATTGATGATTGTAGTTGAGTCTGTGAGAAATCTGTGATGTTAGTTAAGCATCAACTTTACACTGTTCTGCTCTACTCAGTTGCCAAAAGAATGCATGGTAGACTGTCTGTTTTTACTCAGTGGTGGTCAACATGAGCCACTTCCTGGTGCAGTTAAGTTTCCTTCCAATTGGCCCCTTTTCCTTTGTCATTTGTCATGCTGTAATACGAGACTTGAGTGCAACAAACTGTTTAAAATGGCCCTCGGTCTGGTTTGAGTTCTGTATGCTTTAATGTAAGCCTTGTCCTTTCAAGATTTAAAACAATGCCAACAGATCACATACATATATTTTACAGAAGATATATCACTGAATGAAAACAGAGAATTGTTGTGGTTACATTTTCGCTGCATTAGTTTTCGGTTCCACAATTTGCACATATAAAAAAAAGTTGGATGCGCTTAATTTCCTTCATTGATTACCACTTAGTTTGTTTCTTAGTGCTAACTAAAAGTGTTGATGCAAATTTATTTGTAACAATTATTAGCAAATTTTAGTTTCAAAACCACAGTTTTAGTACAAATTGTTACTTGTACAAAGACACTTCTTTTGAGTACATATTCTACAGCTGCTTAACTTTATTTTGTCTTTAACAGTTGAATTTCAAGTGCTGGAGTAAAAACAAATATATACAACTGCACAAATGATGTGTTTTCTTTCCCCATTTTCCTACATTAACTATCCTGAGGCTTCATGATATAATAATGGTAATTAATGCTGAGTCATCTGGGTAATTCTGAATCGTCTGCTTACGCTGTCGACAAACTGATTTGATGCAGTCCAGGCTCTCATATAGGACTATTACAGCCAACAGGCTGCGGAAGTGTTCAACCTGTCAACCCGGGTTTGGATTTAAAATTGCATCACAGTGATGAAATAAAGTGTCTAAAATCTTAGAAGAGACGCATTCTTTTAATTGTTGCTCGAATGGCAGTAGATGCTACAATGCTTATTTGTTAAGTGGATGATCAGAGAGCCCAGCTATTTAGTAACCAATTGCTAGTCATGGTAGTATTGAAACAAGCTCAGGTCAGGAAATTTTTCATATGTGATTAAGGCAGCACCTGGATGCTAAATAGCTAGCATCAGTGACTATTGGATAGGGTACAGATTCTGAGAATTCTTGCATTGCAGAGAGAGATCTTTTGGCCCATTGTATCTTCACTGACTCTCTGAATGAGCATTATAGGTTGGTGCTAATCTCTTGCCTTTCACCCTATTCTCTGCATCCTATCCCCCTTAGTCCAGGAACTCCCCACATACGTTCGAGACACCACCCACGCCCTCCACCTCCTCCAAGACTTCCGTTTCCCCGGCCCCCAACGCCTCATCTTCACCATGGATATCCAATCCCTCTACACCTCCATCCGCCATGACCAGGGCCTCCAAGCCCTCCGTTTTTACCTCTCCAGACGTTCCCAACAGTACCCCTCCACCGACACACTCATTCGTTTGGCCGAACT
>NC_057711.1:33536131-33557974 GCF_004010195.1 Chiloscyllium plagiosum | reverse complement strand
CCCCACCCTCCTCTAGCTTATCTCTCCACGCTCCAAGCTCACTGCCTTTATTCCTGATGAAGGGCTTTTGTCCAAAATGTCGATTTTGAAGCTCTTTGGATGCTGCCTGAACTGCTGTGCTCTTCCAGCACCACTAATCCAGAATCTGGTTTCCAGCATCACTAATCCAGAATCTGGTTTCCAGCATCTGCAGTCATTGTTTTTACCACATTGGATAATTACTTGAATTAAAACAAGGCTCTCTTGGATGCCTCAACTGTACCTGTCTCCACCAAGCTTCTGGACAATACAATTCTCTGCATGAAAAAGTTGTCTCGCACATTGCATTTGTTTCTCTTGCGCTTAATTTTAAATCTGTGCCCCCTCATTTTTAATCCCGATACAAGTGGGAACAGTTTGTCTCATTCCACTCTGTTCAGCCCCTTTATAAGTTTGGAAACCTCTGTCAAATTACTTTAATTTTCTTCTCTCCGAGTCACTATTTCTCGAATCTGCCTTCGTAACTGAAGTATCTCTGGTACTATTCTCTAAATCTCTTCTACAAGTTCTCCAATGTGTTAGGAATATTGTGTACAGTTCTGTTCGTCACACTACCAGGAGGACATAGGCACTTTGGAGAGGGTGCAGTGAAGTTTTATCAGATCTCACCTGGTCTGGAAGGTTTTAGTTCTGAAGAGAGGTTGGATAAACTCTGATTGTTTTCACTGAAAAGACTGAGGCTGAGGGGTGACCTGAGAGATCTACAAAATTTGTGAGGGGCATGTATAGGATGGATAGTCAGAGGATTTTCCCAGGGTGGAACAGTCAACTACAAGAGGACAAATGTTCATGATTGAGAGGGGGAAAGTTTAGGGGAGAAGTGTGGGGGAGAAAATGTTGACATAGATGGTGGTGGGAATGCACTGCTAGTGGGGTGGTGGAAACAGCGTGTTCGCAATGTTTCAGGCATTTCTTGATAGACACATGCACAGGAGGTAAACAGAAGGAAATATATGGGGCATAGACAATAAATAACAGTTCGAAATAAGGACTAGGAATCGATGCTGGCTTGATGGGCTGAAGGGCCTGTTCCTGTGCTGTATTGTGTTGTATCTTTCCTAAAATACGGCACCCAACGTTTCACGCAGTACTCCAGCTGAGGTACAAGAAGTGACTTTGAGTAGGACTAATTTGGGTTATGTTTTTATGCTTTACTCACATGCTTAGTCACTGAGGGCGTATTTTGCAGTTTAAAAAGTGCTCCACCAGACACTGCCTTGAACTCTTAAAAAGATCCATTTATCTTTCTCATCTGTATTTGTCCATTAAGTAGTATGTCATACAATGTTATTCTACATTTCTCTGCTCTCAAAGTTTTCTTTAAATGACGCACCGATTGGAAATGGTGGAACACAATTGATTTGGGTTATCATCTGGTCATCAGCCATCACACACAGACACCAAAATATTTTTAACTCTCCTTGGTACATTGTAGGTAGTAATTTAAACCTACATTGCTGTGTACTGTCAAAAATAGCAGCTAATTGAGCATATGTCTGGGAGAGGAGTTCTGTTACCAAGTGTAATGTGTACTGCTAAGTCCTGCTGAATTCCACAAACTCCTCTGTGAACAATATTGCCCCTAACTGCAATGATTTGAATGTGCAGTTAGTGTCAGAGGCTCGCAAAAGCCATTTTTAGCACTTTTGCACACTGTTTCATTGGTAATCTGCCCGGATATTCTTTTTCCAAGTCTGGTTCTATGATGATTCATGACAGGATTCTACTAAATGTGTTAACAGTTAATGTAGTTTCATGTTAAAGAATATTCTGCGAATAGCTTCTTAATTGCCACTTATTTTGAAACCCTACATAACTTCAACTAACTTTTAAAACTTTAAAGTATGTTTTAAAATAAGACCTCTGCCTCTAGAAAAAGGCACTAGGTTATTACAAATGTTGATCTGCTCTCCTTCTAAATAGGGTGCTTGGGCTCTGTTATTCTGAAAATACATACTCAGTTTGAATGATAGAATCAAATGGGGTCTGTGAGTGTTGAGAAGGATGTTAAAAAGCTTCAAGGCAATTTAGGGCAGTTGAATGAGTTGGTAAATACATGGCAGGTACAACATAACATGGATAAATGTGAAGTTGTCCACTCGAGAAAAACAGAATGGCAGAATACTACTTAAACAGCAATAGATTGGGAAATGTTGATATACAAAGGGACCTGGGTGTTCTTGCAGATTGGTTACTAAAAGCGAGCATGCAGGTGCAGCAAGTAGTTTGGAAGAGAAATGGTATGTTGGTCTTCATTGCAACAGGGGTTGAGCACAGTGGCAAGCAATTCTGACTGAATTCCACAGACCCTTGGTGGGATCACACCTGGAGTATATTGTGCATTGATCTCTAAGAAAATATACACATTCCACAGAGGGAGTGCAGTGAAGGTTCCTGGTATGGCAGGTTTGTTGTATGAGGCGAGATTAGGTTGAATGGATGTGTATTCACTGGAATTCTTTACCATCGAAGGCTACACAGGCTATCATTGAATATATTTAAGAAACAAATAGATTGCTAGAGACCAAAGACGTCAAGGGACATGGGAAGAGTGGGGTTACAGCAATTTAACAGTAATTCTGAAGTTCAAGTGACATGTAGGGAAATGACAGCATGGATACTCAATTGGCGAAGAAATAGAAAACAGAGTTCTAATGAATGGCTGTCCCTCCGTTTGGAGAGAGGTATGATTCCCTCGGACCTACTACAATTTTTGAAATAGATCTGAAGTATATGGCATAATTTTGAAATTTGTAGATGATGTGAAGCTTGGAGGTTTAGTGAATAATAATAATGAAGATGGTGATAGGCTTTGAGAGGCATGGACAGGCATTAATAGGCAGACTTATGGCTCCAGAGACATGATTTCTACAGCTACTTTTTCCATGAGTGAGACACTCTCCATCCTGGCAAAAGTCTGAACCATATTTGTGTCTGTAGGTGTGTCAGATAGTGCTCTCATTTTTGGATCTTGTTTGTCCTTTTGTGGAGTTTTCAGCCCTGGAAGAAATGCTGCAGAAAACTTTATTTTCAAAGTATTTGCACTAAGATCAATTGGCATGTTGATGAAATGAATTCACTGTCAACTTGGCTTCCTTGAATGCACTTAAATAATTTTCCCTGCCAATTCCAACTGAAATTGGCTTTGTGTTGCTGGATGTGATTTGTCATTTCAAAGACTTTTGATGCAGCCTTTCGAAAATGTGGAAATGTTGTCAACTCTGACAAGTGAGGATTTTGCATTCAGGCAAATAACTGGCGATGAAGTGAGAAGATTATTTGACAAAATCAACATTTCGTTCAACAACAAAGGTGGCATATAAGCAAAGGTTCTGCCATCAACTCTCAAGGCAGGAAATGCTTTTTAAGAGATCCCAAGGGGTACAGCTCAATGTTTCTCCTCCATTTAATTTTGGTATCAATGGACAGAAAATTCTAAGTGGCGTTCCTGCCATTTCCAAGCGGCGTTCCTGCCATTTCCAAGCTATGCTGGCTACAACTCCCAGATTGTGAAATCAACAGGATTGTGAATGAAGATCAAAAATAAAAGATTGCCAGATCCAAGCAAAAAAAAATTGTTAGGATCCCCATTAGCCAATCCTAAAACTAAATTGCTGCAATAACAGCTGTATCAACTGAGGTGTTACTGAGGTATGTTTAGCATCAGTGGTGTTGCATGCATAAGCTGTTGTAAGGTGAATCCCCACCACAGCTCAATCACATTGTATGAGCTCTCTGGTAGATTTGCTGCCAACGCCACCATCTTTACTGGTGTATGTCTATAGGACCTGATAGAGGAGTATCATTCGGTAGTCGAGGAGGAAAGGATCCTCTCCTAATGAAGATGTAGTTTCTGAATGAATAAATGATTTTATTGTCAGAGGTATTTTAGTAAGGATAGTTTAATATATTTCTTTAAATACATTTGTGGGATGAGTGTGCCGCTGGCTGGCCACCATTTATTGCCTATCCCTTGAATAGGTGATGGTGAACTGCCGCCTTGAACCACTGCAGTCCATATGCTGTAGGTCGACCCACAATGCTGCTCGGGAGGGAATTCCAGGATTTTGGCCCAGCAATAGTGAAGGATCAGTGATGTGTTTCCAAGTCAGGATGCTGAGTGTCTTGGAGGGGAACTTGAAGTGTTGGTGTTCCCAGTATCTGCTGTCCTAGTCCTTCTAGATGGAAGTGTTCATGGGTGTGGAATGTGCTGTCTTTGAATCTCCGAGTACACCTTGGAGTTAGATAGTACACATTGCTGCTACTGCATCAGTGGTGGAAGGTGCTTGTGCATGTAATGCCAATCTGGCAGGCTGCTTTCTCCTCGATGGTGTTGTTGAGGCAGCACTTATCCAGGCAAGTGGGGAGTATTCCATTGCAATCCTGACTTGTGTGTTGTAGATGGGAAGTCAGGAGATGAGTTACTCGCTGCTGTATCCCTAGACTGTGACCTACTCTTGTAGCCACTATGTTTATGTGATGAGTCCAGTTGAGTTTCTGGTCAATGGTATTGATGGGGGTTTCCGTGATGGTAATACCATTGAATGTCAAGAGGTGGTGGTTAGTTTGTCTCTTATTGGTGATGTCATTGTCTGGCATTCGTGTGGTATGAGTGTTACTTGCCACTTGTCAGCCTAATCCTGGATATTGTCCAGATCTTGTTGCATTTGAACATGGACTGCTTCAGTATCTGGGGAGCCATGAATGTCCCAAGCATTTTGCAATCATCAGTAAACATCCCCACTTCTGACCTTTTGGAGAGAAGGCCAATGATGAAGCAGCTGAAGGTGGCTCGGTCTAGAACACTATCCTACAGATCTCCTGCAGAGATGTCCTGGAGCTGAGATGACTGACAATGAAGCCATATTCCTATCTGCCAGGTATAATACTAACCAGCAAAGAGTTTGTCCTCTCATACTTACTGATTCTAGTTTTGCTTAGGCTCCTTGATGTCAGGGACAGTAACTCTTGAGTTGCTAGATCTGTCCCATTTAGCACGGTGATAGTGCCACATAACATGGTGGAGGTTATTCTCAGGATGAAGGTGGAACTTTGTCTCCGCGAGAACTGTACAGTGGTCACTCTTACTGATACTATCATGGACAGATCATCTGCAGCTGGCAGATCAGTAAGCACGAGGTCAGGTTTGTTTTCCCCTCTTGTTGGTTCCCTCACCACATGCCGTAGACCCAGTCTAATAAGCTTTGTCCTTAGGACCTCACCAGCTTGATCAGTAGTACTGCTGCTGAGCCACTCTTGGTGGTGGACATTGAAAACCCCCACTTAGAGTACATTTTGTGACCTTTCTATCATCAATGCTTCCTGTAAGGAGGAGTATTGATTCATCAGCCGAGGGATGATGTTACACAATAATCCTTGCCCATGTTTAACATGAAGCCACAAGACTTCATGGCGTCCGGAGTCAACATTGAGGACTTCCTGGGCAACTCCCTCCTGACTGTATACCACTGTGCCATGACTTCTGCTGGGTCTGTCCTGCTGGTGGGACAAGATGGTGATGGTGGTGTCTGGGACATTGTAAAGTACAATTGCAGATGTATGACCTAGTCAGGCTGTTGCTTGACTAGTCTGTGAGACAGTTCTCCCAGTTTTGGCACTAGCCCCAGATGTATGTAATGAGGACTTTGCAAGACTGTTTGTCTATTTTTCTCCCCTCAGTGCCTTGGTCAATGCCAGGTGAGCATGAGACTTGGTAGCGATTGATACAACTGAATGGCTTACTAGGCCATTTCAGAGCTGAAAATGTGTTGCTGGAAAAGTGCAGCAGGTCAGGCAGCATCCAAGGAGCAAGAGAATCGATGTTTCGGGCATGAGCCCTTCTTCAGGAATGAAGAAGGGCTCATGCTCGAAACGTCGATTCTCCTTCTCCTTGGATGCTGCCTGACCTGCTGCGCTTTTCCAGCAACACATTTTCAGCTCTGATCTCCAGCATCTGCAGTCCTCTCTTTCTCCTAGGCCATTTCAGAGGGCACTTGAGAGTCAACTACATTGCTATGGGTCTGGAGTCATGTAGGCCAGACCAGGTGAGAATGACTGACTAGTGTCCTTCAAAGAAGGAAATCTGAGCTAAATCAGGTTTAGCCAACAATTGGGACTGGGTTCACAGTCGTCAGGAGACTTTTAATTCCAGGTTTTTTTAACTGAATTCAAATTCCACCAGCTACCGTGGCAGGATTTGAACAGAGGACTTCAGAAGATTAGCTGAGTTTCTGGAGTAATAGTTTACCAATAGGCTCATCACCTCCCTGATCAGAATGAGACAAAAATAGAAAGATATAACTTAGAGAGTCCATCAGTCCTGAGGCAGTTCATCATCAATGACCCTGCGCTGCCATCCCTCCTCTACCACCTCATTGCGGCCTTGAGCAGGCCCAGCCAACACTGAAGTCACCACTCTTCAGGCTCCATTTTTGTTGACACTGGGCCAATGCTGCTCTGCCAGACCCACCGATTCCAGCCGTGTCTCTCACCGCTGGGTGCACCTTGTCAATGTCGCTGTGATGCTTTTCTGCACCACTTCGTCGCCACATTAGTCCCAACCAACGGCAAAGTTGCCAATTTGCACCCGCCACCTTTTGTCACTGGACCGACCTTGCTGATGCTGCCTCCAATGTTCCAGCCGTCGATCCCGATGCTGGGCCCTGTGCTCACCCTGGGATTGTACTTAAGGGCATGCTGGAGTCACGCTTGGGCCTGTTCACGCTGGGGTTTGTCGCTGCCGCTGATGTTGTTCCAGCTCAGGGCAAGAGGGAAGTGGGGAAAAAAAGAAGAAAAGAGAAGCGGTTGGAGTGGACAAGCCCCAGGTCAGGAGCCTTGCTCCTCCACCACCTTGATGAGTTTATTGCATGATAACAACTAGGTCCAAATGACATTGATACAATAGACATGGTTACTGAGACTACTAGAGAGACAGTATGTTCAGTTGACTACTTTTGAGAACTCCAACAGTTTGTCTGCCTGAATCCACGTGATACCATTCACCCTTTAAATCCTTGCACCTTTATCCATACTAGCATTAATGGAGTTATATATACATTTGTTCTTGCTTGCCTGGGATGCGTGTGTTTGAACCACTTTCCAGCATTAAACTCATGTCTCAGGTTGTCATTCCTGTGAGTACTTATGAACATTGGAAGAGATAGTAAACCAGGGTCTTGTCTGCCTTACTCAGTGATTCCGGCTCCATGATACTATCACAAGATGAGCAGAAAATTCTGATGTTGTGATAATCTTTCCTCAAGTAGTGCCACCAAAAAGAAGAGGAATGTTGTTTCACAGTTGTTTGTTGGAAGTGTTTACCCTACGTAAAGGCAAGTACTGCACTTGGGGGACAAAAGAATAAACAAATTAAGCAAAGTATTTTGAGACATTCTGGGGCAGCAAGGCAAGATGTAAGCTAGTCAGTCGTGTTAGTAATTAGATATTTCAAGGGCCTCCAGGAGCCATTGAGATTAAAGGTTTATTTCTAAGTAGGGCCTTTCTTTATGTTACAAAGTTTCTTTATTGTAATTGTTACTGAGAATGAGCCTTTGCAGGAGCTCTTGATCTGAGAAGCTGTTTCACTGCCTGAATGCACATGTAGAAGAATCTACTGAAGAAGTTATACTTCGTTGTGTCATGTGGTAATTACTTCTGCAACCACCACTAATCAAAATCTTTAAATTAATGTAGAATTTGAGAAGACTGTGTGAAATATTCATATCTTCGAAAGATAAGTGTTTCAGATGCAAACTGCACTTAATAGGAAGATGGTGCCACCTTGTGGTATTGTAACTATTTTGCTGTGGTTTTGTTTTGAGTGAGCAGATAGGTGGAGCCGGAGCCCAGAGAGAGAGGTAAAACTTTAGGCAGTCAAGCGGATTGGTGATTGTAAGCCAGGGAAGAAAACCTAGACAGGTGATAATAGGACTACAGGTTGGTGAAAATGATTTAGCTGCACTGAAAGCAGCCCATGTCATGACAGGGCCTGGGGGTGGCTAAAGGACATAGAAAGAGGTGTTCTGAAATTATTGAACTTGATATTGATTCCTGAAGGCTGCAGGGTTCACAAGTGGAAGATGAGGTGCTGTTCCTCCAGTTTGTGCTGAGTTTCGCTGGAGCACTGCAGCAAGCCTGAGTCAGAGATGTTGACCAGTCAGCACTATTGTGCTTTGACATAGCAGGCAGCTGGAAGCTCAGTTTCACAAATAGAATATAGATGTTCTGCAAAGCATTCATCCAGTCTGCGCTTTTTCGTCTCTGTGTAGAGAAGACCACATTTGTGAATAGAGAATACAGTAGACTACTTTGAGTGAAGTGCAAATCAATCACTGCTTCGCCTGGAAGTGTGTCTGGGGCCTTGGATACAGAGGAGGGAAGAAGTAAACAGGCAAATGTTGCACATTCTGTTATGGTGGTGTTGGGAAATGTTGGAAGTAGACCAGCGAGGGAATGATGACAAGGAGGGGAGGGGAATTTGTATCTGATGTTGACATCCCACTGGAGATGGCGGAAGTAGCAGCTAATGATTGTTTGGATGCTGATGCTGCTGGTGAAACATGAGGAGCAGGGGGGACCCTGTCATCATTGTGATGAGAATGGGTGAGGGGAGGAGTTTGGGAAGTGAATCAGGCACAGCGAAGAGGCCCTGTTGACCATAGTAACAGAGAATCCTCTGAGGAAAAAGGTGGTCAATTAGTTAATTAGGTTGTAAGTTTCCTCATTGAGTTGGTGAGTTTGTTCTCGGACGTTTTGTCACGATGCTAGGTATCATCAGTGAGCCCCTGATGAAGTGTTGGTGTTCTGTCCCACCTGCGGTGTCTGTGTCTTGGTTTGTTGTGGCAGGTGATATCTTTTCCAGTTCTGTTTGAGAGGTTGGTAAATAGGATCCAAATGTAAGTTTGTTAATGGACTTCCGGTTAGTTAATTAGTATCCAGTGTTATTGACCAAGAAATAGGAAGTCTGTTCCTCTTCAAATAGTAACAGAGCATCTTTTTATTCCAACTGAGAATGTTTAAACCTCTCCTGCATGATGGATAACATGCAGCATATTTATTAAATAATAAGACCATAAGACAAAGGAGTGGAAGTAAGGCCATTCGGCCCATCGAGTCCACTCCACCATTTAATCATGGCTGATGGGCATTCAACTCCACTTACCCGCACCCTCCCATTAGCCCTTAATTCCTTGTGAGATCAAGAATTTATCAATTTCTGCCTTGAAGACATTTAACGTCCCGGCCTCCCCTACACTCCGTGGCAAAGAATTCCACAGGCCCACCACTCTGGCTGAAGAAATGTCTCCTCATTTCTGTTCTAATTTGACCTCCTCAAATTTTAAGGCTGTGCCCACAGGTCCTCGTCTCCCTGCGTAATGGAAACAACTTGCCAGCCTCCACCCTTTCTAAGCCATTTATTATCTTGTAAGTTTCTATTAGATCTCCCCTCAACCTTCTAAACTCTAATGAATACAAACCCAGGATCCTCAGCCATTCATCATATGTTAGGCCTACCATTCCAGGGATCATCCATGTGAATCTCCACTGGACACGCTCCGGTGCCAGTATGTCCTTCCTGAGGTGTGGGGACCAAAAGTGGACACAGTATTCTAAATGGGGCCTAACCAGAGCTTTATAAAGTCTCAGAAGCATGTCACTGCTTTTATATTCCAATCTTATTGAGATAAATGACAGCATTACATTTGCTTTCTTAATCATGGACTCAACCTGCAAGTTAACCTTTAAAGTATCCTGGACTAGCACTCCCAGATCCCCTTTGTACTTTAGCTTTATGAATTTTTCTCACCATTTAGAAAATAGTCCATGCCTGGTAAATAAACCATGAAGAATTTCACACAGTGAATTATTGTTTGAAATATAACATGGTAGTGTTAGGGACTAGGCCAGAGCCCCTCAAAGCATTTCAAGAAGGTAGCCCAGACTTTAACTTTGTTAGTTGTTTTAAGCAGGTGTATAATGGATATTCGAGGAGAGATGCAGCTGGTCAAACCACTTAGTTTTAAACAAAACAGAATTTATTTCCAGGATTACTGAATGAGACACAAAAAGACTACAACAGAATACAGAGTGACTTAACCTATCCAAAAACCCACCATATTATACCAACTTAATGATGCTGTTCCAAATACTTGCAACAGTCTCCATTTACCCCCCCTTGGTACAAGGTAAAATCAACCACGGGGTCTTACAGAAGAGATGTCAGAGAGAGCTGCTCGACAGCTTCCATGCAGCTGTTTCTTGGATCAGCAGCCTCAAAACTTCCTGTTTGCTTTCAGTGAATAGCCAGACTGCCAAAACCAGAGAAAAGCTAAGCTGGGAGAACTGGCCACTCCCCTTTCATTGTACAAGGGTTTTATTTTCTAATTTGAAAGCCTTTTGACTGAGGCAGTATCTGTTAGCTATAATCAAATATGCCCTAAATCCCGTCCGAACCAGACTTTTCGGAATCGCTGCTTTCATGACCTCTCTGGGGGGGGGAAAAAAACCACCAAAAACCTTGTTAAAGGAGCAGCATTGCCATAGTAGCAATTCTTCATAAACATATTTGCAACTGAGGGATGAGAGTTAGCGTGGAAATCAGGAGCATTCCTTGCTGCTCTGAATGGTGTAATGGGATTATTAAGATCCATTAGGGCAGGTAGGAGTTGCTTAATATATTTGCTGAAGGATAACGCTTCTGTTTACCAATGAGCAGAATATGACTTTCTGCTCCGAATTTCCTAATCAATGGAATAAGACAAGTGTAGAAGTAGGCCATTCGGTCTATCAAGTCTGTTCTACCATTTGATGAGATCATGGCTAACCTGATAATGCTCCATTTTACTGTCTTTTCACCATAACCCACGATTCTCTGACTGATTAAAAATCTGTTGTCTCAGCGTTGAATAGACTAAGCATCTCCTCCACTACAGCTCTCTTCGGTAAAGAATTTTACAGATTCATTACCCTCTAAGAGAATAAATTCCTCCTCCTCTAATCTTGTGTGTGGGTGACCCTTTCCTCTGAGCTTAAGCCCTCTAGTCATAGATCTTGCCACAAGAGGAAATTACCTCCCTATTCTGTCAGGTCCCCTAAGAGCTGAAAATGTGTTGCTGGAAAAGCGCAGCAGGTCAGACAGCATCCAAGGAGCAGGAGAATCAACGTTTCGGGCATGAACCCTTCTTCGGGAATGTCTCCTAGGTCCCCTAAGAATCTTGTATGTCTCAATAAGGCCCCTCACATTCTCAAAAACGCTGATGTGTATAGGTGCAATCAACTCAATCTCTCCTCCTGGGGTCAACTTAGTGAACCTTCTGTGGACTACCTCCAATTCCAGTATATCTTTCTTCATATATGGCCCCCAAACTGTTCACAGCATTTCAGGAGAGATCTACTAGTGCCTAGTACAGATTTTAGCAAGATTTGCTGATGTTTTATACTCTATTCCCTTTGGGGGAGAAAAAAGCCAACATTCTGATTGCCTTCCCTAGTACCCACTGAGCTTGAATGTTAGCTTTTTGTGATTCATGCACAAGGACTCCAAATCTCTCTTCTGTAGCTTTCTGCAGTCTTTGTCCATTTAGATATTCAGCTTCTCTATTCTTCCTGTCAAAGTGCATAACCTCCTGTTCTCCACAGCATATTCTATCTGTCCATTTTTCGTACCCATTTCCTTAACCTGTCCATGTCTCTGTGCAGACTATTTGAGCCACTCTCACCACTTACCTCTCCATTTATCTTTTGTGTCATCAGTAAACCTGGCTATAGTACATTCACTTTACTCATCCAAGTCATTAATACAAATTAGAAATAATTGTAGCCCGAGCAACAATCCTTGTTGAATTCTCTAACTACTAGCTGCCATACTGAAAGTATCCTCCTAAACCAATTAGTTAGCTAACCCTCTATCCATATTGATAAACTCCTCCGAACACCAAAGGCTGTTATCTGCTTAAGTACCCTCACATTGCCATCGCTGTAGGCCCCAGAAAAGATGTGATGCTTATTGTTGGTTGGTCAATCATCTTCTCCTATTCCTTACATTTTGTCAGAAGGATCAAGGGAGCTACAGAGTAGTTGGTTGCAGCTCACATTGAACTCGCTAATTTAGAAAGAGAAGAAGAAATCATGAACTCCTTTTTTAAAAAAAAATGTGGCCTCCAGGGCATGAGCTAGCATCCTCCCCTTCTGCGCTCGTACTGATCTCCTCTATTTGCTTAGTAATTGGCTTAAGGGGATGTTAATTGAGCTTTGCTATGTTTTTGAACTTCCTGGAGGCTCTCCCTTTCTGAAGGATCTTGCAGTGCATTACTTGTATTTGTTGACCCAGATACTTGTGGTTTTAATTGCTACTTTATATATGTGAAAATGTTTAAAAAGTTTCTAAAGTGAAAATTGTATAAGGATGCAATGAAAGAACAAAAAGCAGTATCTAAAGGAAAAAGAGACAACAATAAAGAAGGGAAGAGAACATGAATGAAAGTCTGATATGAAGGTCATCTTCTATCCAATTTCTGCACTTCATTCAATAAGGCCCATTTGTGTTACTTGTGCTTGCAGTTGTAATTTTAGGATATCAGTGGGTTGCTTGGATCAGGATAGATTTGCACAGGGAGATTGTAAAGAAAGTTCTGAGTCTTCTCCCAGAATTTGCCACGAATCAGTTTTCTCTTGTTTACCTCCCAGGAGATGATATTGTTAGTGAATGGATGCACAGTGCATTATTAACTGAAGTGTTGGACTTATTTAAGCTGATGAGAATCATGTTTGTTAGTATGAACCATGAATGAGGACTCATTTGAGTATCAACAGAAATAATAGTGTTCCACTGTAGCAAGAGTAATATAGGACAAGAATCTTTTTCTCTGAGGAGTGAACTTTACAGAAATCCATACATCCAGGTTTCTGGCACCATAGTTGCTCAGTGCCTTAAATATGCCTTCCATGAATTGAACAACTCACTGAAAACCTGATGAATGACCATGACTTTGGATATGGCAATAGCAGCCAAGATTAAAATGTGCTCTCCTTTTTCTCAGTTTCCACTTTTTAACAGTTCAGTGACATGATCACTCCATTTTAAAATCATCTCTTCCTAACAACATTGTAGTGCTCCTGTGCAACAGAAATTCAAGACATTATTTGAAGTCCAACTTGATGAACACTATGCAGTTATAAGTTGCATGTTCTGTGCTCAATAGATTAGTTCAATGTAATTGTGACGGCAACGTAATTTATTTCACAGGCATCATTTTTTTTCCTCCAATCCAAGTGTGAAAATGAGGATGAGCATAGAAGTATTATTTGTACACACAAAACATCCTTTTATATGTTTAATTTCATTGCAGTTTATACCTGTTCAAACTTGGGATAGCCCCTCAAATCCAAGACCTGCTGGGGAAGGTGGATTTTACTGGTAGGTGTATTATTTGCCTTTGTATTTTTTGAAAGAGTTGTCTGAAAAAGATGCCAATTAGGGAGACTGATCATGTTTTAAATTCTGTCTGCAGAGTTTCTTTAGATTTAAGGATTTATCAAATGCATAACATTACCTTTTCTCTGACAGAGGAGGAAATAAGTAATATGCGTAAGGAACTGGAGAAGTATGGAATTCAAATGCCAGCATTCAGTAAAATTGGTGGAATTCTGGCAAACGAACTTTCAGTTGACGAAGCTGCTTGTACGTATGTGTAATAAATGTCAAACTTTACATGGGGGGGAGGGATTGTCCTTGGCTCTGGAAAAGTAACTGTACCTTGGGTGTTTCTTTCTTCAATGGAAAATAAGTTGAATAAAATTGCCAAATACTTTTTGGATCTGAAAATTCACTTTATTTAAACAGATTTCTGTTCATTGTAAGTATTTATACATGATCTTTAATAGCCTTCTCTTTTTCTTAAAATGCTTAATTCTGTATGCTCATTTTGTTTGGAAGTATATCAATTCCACATTATCACTTTTTATGGTTAATTTAGTTTTTTCTTATATCCTTATCCAGTACATGCTGCAGTAATTGCAATCAATGAAGCAATATCTCGAGGGAATTCTGAGGAGACCATAAAGGCTTTAATGAATCCAAATGCAGTTTTGACTAATATAGAAAACAGTTTGGCTCAGGATTACCAAAATAAATTGTCTCAGGCCAAACAAACAAAGCAAGAGAGTGCCCAGAGCAAGGTAGGATATCCTGTACGCTGATTCTGCATGTATAAAACTAAGAATCTCAAATTATGCAAGTCAGCAATCAATAATAATTGTAATTAGCTTTCCACTGTGTGTTTATTCTGGTTTTGTTGCTGAACTTCATTTGGATTTTAAAGTTCTTCTACCTTCTGATAATATATGCAGTAACCAGAATTCACTTTTTTTATTAAATGTAAAGAGTTGACACAGTTCGTGAATTTTAGTGTGCTGTGTTTTAGATTGCTGGGTGCGCCCTGTTACATTTCCTGTGAAGAATTGGATTGAAATGAGGTTTGTTTGCACCAACAGAAAGTAGCCCAACAGAAATTTCAATAAAGGAAAGATCATTTTGTCCTTCTTGCCTAGATTGGTAGATTTTAGACAACCTACCTGCCTTTCTGCCATATTGTTTTTCCCCTCCAGAAGCACATATTAGAACTGGCTGTCTTGTCATTGTAGTGAATCTTTAGTGAAAGGGGCAATATGTGCCACTCAACTTCATTAAGATAGGTTCCTTACAAAAAAAAGGCAGTCACCATGGGGGTTTTAGAAGTTACTTGTCCACATAGCACTATAAAGAATTCAGGAGCAGGCTACTTCAAATGTTAAATAGTATGGTGCTCTCAACAATGAGCCAAGAGAAAACGGAAGTAGAATACGGTGGGCTGTAAATTCTTTACACCCTGTACTTGCTTCTTTGTAATATTTTCTGAGAGTTCCACAGTCAAGTGCTGCATCAATTTGACTCATCTTAAAACAACTTTTGGGAAAACTCCAAAAGCTTGGAACAAATTGAGGATTCCAACCTAAGACCACAGTTGGAGCCTGGCAGTTTGGATCTAAGGAGGATATTAAAATACTTGAATGATTTTTAGGTTAATGAATTATTGTCCTTTCCAGACTGAAATTTTAGAGTAAAGGAACCTAGTAGATACATTCACTGAATTACATTATCTAGAGATAGTGTTATGCAGCACGAAACAAACCCTTCAGTCTGACTCCATCGTGAACTTGTTCAGGAGATTTTGTAGATAATTCAAGGTTTGGGGGTAACTGCTGAAATCAGCACGTTAGGTATCCAAATTAGTTTTAAAAAAAAGTAGTATTTCTGAAAATGACTTGAGAACTGATTTGCTTTGGATGAATCCCTGCTGCCCCCACTATTTTTGCCATGATATTTGATTAAAAATTGCTATGTATGTCTATCTTATGATCCTGGTTTCTAGAGCGATTCTATTAAAGCAGAAGAGCGAGATATGTATGAGGAACTTCTGACGCGTATGGAGATTCAAGACACTGTTGATCAGGTCAATGGTGAGTTGGTTATTTTCCCTGCTCTTGTGTACCTGAATATATACATGTACAGTGATTTTTGTCTGTTCTGCAACACCCTCCTCCTGATTGTAATGCAGAGATGCTAGATACATGGTTCTGCTATAACCTGACAGTCGCATTCCTCTGCGACCCTGCACTGTAGAAAGCCATGCTGTACAAGATCATTATACTTGTTCAATAGAAAGTTCACATTATCCAAACAGCGCCCACAATTCTTCAATCACATTATAGTCAATTTGTGTTAACTAACAGCGCATTACACCAGAACGACCCATAAGTATATCAGGAAAAATATGTTACAGGATTACGCTGATAGCGGTGTAAGAACAAGAGGATGCTAGAGTGGAATTGAACAACAGCTGTACTGAATGAATGGCTTGTTTATATAACACTATGCAATCCATACAGTGTTGGAAATGATGTTGTTTTGTATTAAACTGGTTGTTCCTTTCATGAGGAATGGGTATCATTTGCAAGGCCAGCAGTTTCTGGCTATTCTTAATCCCCTTTGTGAAAATAGAGGTGAGTCAGCTTCCTGAACCACTGCAGTCTATCTGGCAGCTTTACTGAAGCCAGCACGAACAATTCGGGGAGATTAGGAGTCAACAGCATTGCTGTTGGACTGAGGTGCAAGTTGGTTAGACCAAGTTAGGAAGCCAGATTTCCTTCTCTAAGGCCATTTTGTGAACACTGAGTTTTACGATAATTGATGGAAATTCCTTGCTCACCAACACTGAGACTGAATATTATTTCTAGATGAATGAATGAATTTAATGTAGTAATTGACTGCATTTGACCCATCTCCCAGCACATTAGCCAGAGCCACGAGATGACTAGTCCACCATCACTCTTTGTATGCAATTTAAGATATTGTTGCTTTAGGGGGCGGCTCGGTGGCTCAGTGGTTAGCACTGCTGCCTCACAGCGCCAGAGACCCGGGTTCAATTCCCACCTCAGAGATTGTGCAAACTCCACACAGACATTCTCCCCGTGTCTGCATGGGTTTCCTCTGGGTGCTCCGGTTTCCTCCCACAGTCCAAAGATGTGCGGGTCAGGTGAATTTGCCAGGCTGAATTGCCCATAGTGTTAGGTGCATTAGTCGGAGGGAAATGGTTCTGGGTGGACTAGTTGTGCCGAAGGGCCTGTTTCCACACTGTAGGTAATCTAATCTAAACAAGAACCTTATTGAAGGGTGGTGGGCTTAGTGTATAAATCAATCTTCAGCTTTACTCCAGCAAGTAACATTTTTTGGTAGCAATATTTCACAATGGAAGTCCCTCATTAAACAAATTTATAACATTGTCATAAATAATTTTGTGTTGTTTTACATCATCAGAGTTACATACAGTTGCTGTTGCAATTGAAAATTATACTTGATGAACTTGTTGGAGATATTTGAACATGTTATTAACTGAAGGAGATAAAAGAGAACAATGGACATAGCATGCTTAAATTTTAAGAAAGGTTTTGAAGCTGCTTAGAATGATTAAAACACAGGATAGGAGACAATGTACTGGCATAGATGAATGATTGACTAACAGAAAACCATATAGGAATAAATGGGTTATTCTTGCATTGACAAGATGTGACTAGTGAGGTAACACGAAGGTTAGTGCTCGAGTCCCAGCTGTTCACAATACATATCAATGATTTGGAGGTGGGCACCAAATATAATCATTCCAAATTTGCAGATAATACAAAAATAAGTCTGTTGCAAGGAAGAGGTAAAGTAGCTTCGATAAGAATAGGACAATGTTATTAAATGGACAAGAAAATGGCAGATGGAATATATCGGTGGAAAAATGAGGGGTTATGCACTTTGACAGGAGAAACAGATGTACGGCGAATTTCTCAAATGGAAAGTGGTTGAAAAATGTAGATGTGTTGGAACTTGTTTAGACTGCTCCTGGAGTACTGTGTACAGTTTTGATCTCCTTATCTCAGGAAACATATTATTGCCATTAAGGAAGGACAACGAAGGCTAAGCAGGCTTTCTCCTGCAATGGTGTGATTGTTCTATGAAGAGAGATTGGGCAAACTATTTTCCCTAGAGTTTCAAAGAATAAGGGTGATCTTATTGATACTTTAAAAAAAAAACTACTCCAAGATGTACAGTGACTATGTGTACGTGATGATTTCTTTGTTTGGGAAGTTTAGAACAAGAGGGCACCTTTGAAAAATAGAGGTTGCGACTTGGGTCCAAAATCAGGAGAAATAATTTTACTCCAAGGATTGTGAACCTTTGGAATTCCCTACTTCAGAGAGCTGTGAAGGCTCCGTTTTTTAGTATGTTTAAGGTGGATATTGATAACCAGTGACATAGAGTTATGAGGATGGGGTGAGTAGAAGGCATTGAGTTATTCTATCAGCCATGATCATAATGGATGATTTGATGGGTTGAATGGCCTTGTCCTGTTCCTATGTTTCGGTGTTCCTATTCCCTTGTTAGGGAAGGTGGCGGCATAATGGTAATGTTACTGGATTAGTAAACCAGAAGCACATGCTAATGCTGTGGGGATATGAGCTTGAATCACACCGTGGCTGGTAATGAAATTCAAAATCAATTAAAAATCTGGAATAAATACCTCTATAACCACTGCTGATTGTTGTTTTTTTAAAAAAAAAATCTGGTTCATTGGCCTTTAAAGAAGGAAGTCTGCCACCTTATCTCATCTTCTGGCTTAGAATATGGTTGACTCTTAACTGCCCTCTGGGTTGGTCACTAGATGTTGGCCTAGCAGCAATGGCCATGTCCCATGAGTTAACATTCAAAAAGTGATAAATGTAAGCCACTAATTAACTCCCAATGTACTACTTTTAAAACTTGTGGAATTTGCAATACTTTGTGGTTTAGAATTGCTAAACTCTCAGTACTACACAATATCAAAAATAAATATAGAGTGCAGTAAGCAAATGAATCTTTCATGAGCCTCACTTCCTGCAATTGGCATCTTCACTATGTTAACAACAAATTGGCCTGGAATTAATTGTCCAAACACTTTTTTTTGCAGACTATATGTAATTACTTCTGATCATCAGAGCTTAGTATTTCCTCACTTTAACAG
The DNA here is from genome assembly GCF_004010195.1 of Chiloscyllium plagiosum. NCBI lineage: Eukaryota > Metazoa > Chordata > Chondrichthyes > Orectolobiformes > Hemiscylliidae > Chiloscyllium > Chiloscyllium plagiosum. Next base: position 33,539,354 of record NC_057711.1, on the reverse strand, counting down.
TTTGGTTAGTTTATATTCAAGTTGACCCTTCCTTTCCGAGTAACTGAGATAAATTAAGTATAACTGTAAGATTATTCTAGTTCCTATTTGCCAATTATTTTAAATTCCTTATTCCCTAGTGAATAAAGGTCTACAACAAGTGAATGAAGCCCTAGAGAAACATGATCAGGATAATTTACTGGCTGGTCTGCAATTCCCTCCTCTAATGCTTGTCGGAGTGAAGCAGGAGAATTCGCCATGGTATCTGGAGCATTTGTATGCTCACAGAGAACAGAAACTACAGGTAGGGAGGGTGAAGAAATTGAATTTTTCAGCTAAAAGAATTATAATTCGTTTGCCAGTGATTTGCATTAGTTTGCTGTTTAATTTTCGGTGTCGAAGAATTTCTCGATACATTCATTCTATTTTGACAAATTAGCCAATGCTCATCAAGGTACATCAAGGACATGGATTTTTAACAATTGTTAAAAATGCTGATGGGGTTTTTTTTAAATTTGTTCATGGGAGCTGGAACCTCACTGGCTAGGCCAGCATTTATTGCCCACTGCCAACTGGCCTTGAGGAGATGGTGGTGAATCACCTTCTTGAAGGACTGCAGTCTACTTGGTGTAGGATAACCCACAGCCCTGTTAGAGAGGGAATTCCAGGATTTGGACCCAGTGACAGTGAAAAAATGACAATACAATTTCACGTCAGAAACCTGTCTGACCTGAAGGGGAGCTTGCTGGTGGTGGTGTTCCCATGTATCTGCTGCACTGTCCTTCTAGATGAGAGAGTTCAAGTGTTTGGGAAGTTATGTTGTAGGATTTTTACTGAAGCATAAACATTTGTTTTGCAGCTAGAGAATTTTTTAGGTATGCTGACCAAGGATGACCTTCAAACAGGAGTTAACCTTTCCAATGACCAGGCTGAAGCCCATAAACTTAGTAAGTTTTGTTTTTGTTTTTGACCTGTGGTGAACTACAATTTTCTTTTATCAATGTATTGGCCAGTCAAAAGTCATGGAGTCATACAGCACAGAAACAGACCCTTTGTTCCAACCCATCCGCAATGATCAGAGATCTTAAACTGATCTAATCCCATTTATCAGGATTTGGCCCATTTCCCTCGAAACCCATCCAACTGCTTTTCAAATGTTGTAATTATACCAGCCTCCACCACTTCCTCTAACGGCTCATTCCATACAGGCACTTCCTCTGAAAAGGTTATCCCTCTAGTCCTTTTTAAATCCTCCCCCTCTCACCTTAAACCTAGGCCCTGTGGTTTTGGACTCCTCCACCCTTGGAAACAGACCTTGGCTATTAAACCTCTGTATAAACCTCTACATCACCCTTCAGTCTCTGCCATTCCAGGGGAAAAAAGCCTCGATTTATTCAGCCTTTCCTTATAACTCAAATCCTCCAGTCCCAGTAAAGTACTTGTAAATTTTTTCTGCACCTTATCAACTTTAACAATATTCTTCCTATAAAAGGGCGACCAGAATTGTATGCATTATTCTAAAAGTGACCTCACAAAGTCCTAAACTCCTATACTCAGTGCACTGACCAATGAAGTCAAGCGTTGGAGTCAAATGCCTCCTTCACTGCCCTATCTACCTGCGATTCCACTTTCAAGGAACTATCTACCTGCACCCCTAAGTCTCTTCATTTGGCAACACTCCCCAGAGCCCTACATTAACTGTGTAAGTCTTGGCCTGGTTTCCCTTACCAAAATGCAACACCTCGCATTTATCGAGGAAAAACCTCCATCTGTCACTCCTCAGTTCATTGGCTCATCCGATGAAGATCCTACTGTACTCTGAGAGGACCTCCTTCGCTGTCCACTACAACATCCATTTTAAATGTGTTCTGTGATTCTCCCCAAGAGTTTCCTTTGCCACTGATTGGGTGGGTGTATAATCTTAACCCCCACCTGACAGATTAAATACAAATGTACATGATCTGATTATATACTTTTGTTTTATATTTATGTAGAGCTTGAAGCTGTTGAAAAGATAAATGCTGCTATCCGCGATGGTGATGCAGCCCAAACTGTGAAAGCATTAATGGTGCCACAGGCTCAGTTGCCTACAATATACTCTCATATGGCTGACTTGTACCAGGTAGAACTGTCAAACCTGCAGCAACAGAATCCTGAGGTAAATGTTTACACTGTTTACTTTTTAAGAAAAGGCACATGAAAAATATGATTAATACCTTTGTTCAAGTATATCTGTCTCGTCGCTGTAAATGCCTCATGGTTAACGTGAATGTTACACTGTCACTTTGCAAGCTTTACTTTTTGTACGCAATATAGAGACTCGTGATTTTTGTCAATAATTTCAACCCTGTACAGGAAGCAGCTTAAAAAGAAGCAAAACCATTAAAGTAACTTGGTTATGCTGGTGCCATTCATCTTGTATTAACGTGTAATGGCTTACTTTAAAGGTTAGTAAATATTACTGGGGACAAAAATCCCTTGAAGACTCGTCTAGGCTGAACTCCATAATCTTATGCCAGGATGAATTTTAGTCTCTTTTTAATTTTTTTCATCGCCAGTTGTTTTTGAATTTTAGGCTGTCCCTCATGTTCGCTTTTACTTGGCATAGTGTCTCCCTTCCATATTGCAACATACAAAACATCTGCACCCAAATAGGAAACAGCATTCACATCCTTTTAATCGATGGAACCTAATCATCATCTTCCAGTGTGAAGGACCATTATATGTATCACATAAACACTGAGATTGTATTAAATTTAAATTTCATACCGAGAAATTAGCATTACTTCACTAATTGTAAAGTTCATGTAGGTCTAATAATACCAGAATCCATTATTGGGTTGTTTGTTCTGGAGAACAGAAATTAACTGCTGTGACTTATTAACAATTAGGTACTTACAGGATTGACCTTCAGTTATCCATGCTGGCTCAAATGCTGCAACAAGAATAAACTACTCCAGACGTTCTCTATTTACTTAGATATTCCCTTTCTATTTTTCCACTGGAATGACATCAGTTGTTGTTTCAGATCAGAAAATACAAATGCCACAGCTTTTTGCCAAAATAGTACTGCATTAGGAGAAAGTGAGGACTGCAGATGCTGGAGACCAGAGTCGAAAAGTGTGGTGCTGGAAAAACACAGCAGGCCAGGCAGCATCCGAGGGGCAAAAGAATCGACGTTTCGGGCATAAGCCCTTCAGGAATGAGGCTGGTGTGCCAAGCGGGCTGAGATAAAAGGTGGGGG
>NC_057711.1:33527872-33536008 GCF_004010195.1 Chiloscyllium plagiosum | reverse complement strand
AGCACCCCCCCCCCCCCTCACCTTTTATCTCAGCCCGCTTGGCACACCAGTCTCATTCCTGAAGCAGGGCTTATGCCCGAAACGTCGATTCTCCTGCTCCTCGGATATGCATGGCCTGCTGTGTTTTTCCAGCACCACACTTTTCAACTCTAGTACGGCATTAGTCATGATTGCATAGCAACAGGAGTAGGCCCTTCAGCCCCTTCAGCTTGTTCTGCCATTTATTGAACCTGGGTTGTTCTGTGGCCTAATTTCACATACCTGATTTTGCCTCCTATTCTTCATACCTTTACTTAACAAAAAAAAATTATCTGTCTCAGATTTTAAATTAACAACTGATCTAACATCAACTGTTAAAAATCACAACACCAAGTTATAGTCCAACAGGCTGATTTGGAAGCACTAGCTTTTAGGGCGCTACTTCTTTGCCAAGCGAGTGCTTCCAAATAAACCTGTTGGACTATAACCTGGTGTTGTGTGATTTTTAATTTTGTCCACCCCAGTCCAGCACCAGCACCTCCACATCATAACATCAACTGCTGTAAGTCGGAGAGTTCCAAATACCTGATGTGGAAGTGCTTCCTAACCTCTCTCCGAATAGTCTGGCCCTGGTTTTAGATTATGTTCCCTAGTTCCAGAATCTCCAACCAGTGTAAATCTTTTTCTACCCTGTCTTTTCCTGTTAATATCTTTGATTAGATCATCCTAAACCTTCCAGATTCTGGCTAAAGCAAGCCTAAATGGTATAATCTCTCCCCATTGCCCTTGAAATCCAGGTAATATTTCTTATAAAACTATGTTGCGTGCACCTTGAATGGTCTTTAGCTTAGAATGGCATAAAATCAGAATATAAATATTCTGAAAAGAGGGATGCAATTGCCAATGAGTTGATAAATTTGGAAGTGCTTCACCTTTAAATTCTGGTAGGTTATGGGTAATGTGCCTTGATTTTATTTCAGTCAATCATCAGTATTACAGCCTATCTCTGTTCAGGTTCTGTAGCAAAGGTATGCATATGGTCTGTTTGTCAGGTTTAATTTGTTGTATATGAGGACTCCAAGGAGGGATATTCCATGAAGGCATTTCTCTTAAATGTTCATTTTAGCTTGGTTTCATTGTTGTTCCTTATTTCTATTCCTAATATCTCAAAGTGATCAAAGATTAACATGGCAAGAGTATGGTAGTAATTACACAAGTGATCTCATTTGCTCCTTGAGTATTTTGCATGCCAGTATACTCATCAAAGCCAATGTATATCTAACCCCAGATTTCCCTCCCTTCACTCTAGTGACATTTCAACAACTTGCTTTTGTACATTTACAAGATCAGTGATTATAACACTTGTAGGATTAACTTGAATCAATATCTGATACAGTACTGGCCAAACAGTGTAGATTTCTAGTGGTAAATTGCTAAGTCAGGATAAGGTATTGGAAGTAACAGACCAAACAGTTCAGTTGCAAGGAAAATAGCACAAACTTAAAATCTTATAGAAACTCACCACCTAAGAAAATGTCTTTCTATTTACTGAATTGCAGGGGAAGCTGACTCATGAAGAGCTTGCTATTGCAGTGGAGATGTTGTCAGCAGTGGCTGCACTGAATGAAGCGTTGGTCATGAATGATGTTCAGGCTGTAGTACAGCACCTCACCAGCTCTTCCATTGGAGTGAGCAACCTGCATGATGCAAACACACAACGGTATGTTACACTGAGTGCTAATTCTCTTACTGCAACTTCCAAACCTAGAGTATGTATCTGCAACTCCATCTTCAATAAAAAGTTATTCTGTCAGAAAATGAATAGCATGTATGGTAATAAGTGGCATTGAATAAAATATGGATTTATCAGGCAAGACGTTTGAAATAAATATCCAAGTGTGAAGTAAGGGATAATCTGCTGGAAGGGGAGGTGATGGCTTAATGGTACTATCACAAGATGATTAATTGGGGACCCAGGTTCAAATCCTTCCATGGTGGAATTTTAAATATAAAAATATCTGGAGTTAGCAATCTAGATATGATAAAGTTGATTGCCAAAAAAGTCATTTGGTTCACTAATGTCATTGTGAAGGAAACTGCTGTCCTTCTCTGGTGTGGCCTCCATGTGACTCCAAACCTACAGCAACATGACTGACTCTTAACTGCCCCCTGAGCAATTGAGGATAGCTAACAATGCTGGCCTAGTATGACCCCCCTCATCCCATGAAATAATGTTATTAAAAAATGGAAATCTCATGGAATTGCTAGCATCCTTCTCAATGGTGTATATATTGCAGTATATTTCCATGATGGACAAAATCTGATCCAATTCAGTATCTTCTCTGCTGACTAACTGAACCGTTACCTGATACTGGAACTGGCATTTGAATGTCAGCGTACCTAGATTGTGATTTTGGAAGGCTAGGTGAGAGTATAGATAAGCAATAAAGAATTTACCGAAGAACAAATCACTGCTGCACAAGAGACAAGTTGGATCCTGAGTGCATTTCAATTCGAAAGCATTGTTTTAGAAGTACCTCTTAACAAAGGCGTTCTTTTAATGGAGAATAAAAAGTATTAGAACGTTGAGGTCATTTCAACTTGTGCTGCTGCTTTGCCAGAGCAGTCCAGAGCCACGTCGTTGCTACTTGACATCTAATATTGGCTAGAAACATGGACAATTCTTGAGAAACTCAGCAGGTCTGGCCGCATATACAGAGAGAAAATAGACATTTTGAGTCTGATATGAATCTTCAGAAGAAGGTGAGGTTTCTCTCTTTGTACATGCTGCCAGACCTGCTGAGATTCTCAGGCACTTTGTTTTATTTCAGATTTCCATCATCTGAAGTATTTTGTTTTTATCTAATATTAACAACCTTAAACAAAGAAATGGTCTTTGTCTTAGTTCCTGCATTTTATAAAGTGATTCATGCTCTTTGTGTAAAGCAATTCCCCCAAAGCACTTTCCTCATTTTCTGGCAATTTTTGATTGATTGAGGACACAAACCTGCCTGGGATAATTGTATTTCCATGATATGATGAGTGAAGCCCTTCGCAATTTGAAACCAGGATTGATAGAGCTTATTGTAATATTCACTATTCCAGTCCAGGAGATAGTCAGTCAGTAACTCAAATTACTCCTCATAGCTATGGTTGTCCTTTATGATGAGATTGTCCTGATGACTTCAGTTCCATTTCCAAACTAAAAATCTCTCAACTGCATTTTATAATTGATCAATACCTCTTCCTTTTTATTTGTAAAGTCCAAAATGTTTTTCTGATGTTATCTAATACTAGCACTTAAAAAAAGTTGTCATTTATCTGTTTCTTACAATCAGTGCAAATATGAACAGGTATGTTCTCATTCCATGTTTTTCTTTTCAAAATATAATATCTCATGTATTTATGTTAAAGTACACTTGGTGATTTTAACCATCAACTTCCTTACATTCTTAGGCAGTTATAGTTGTGATAATTGTGCTTTCTGCTTTGTCCATTTGAATGTAGTGAAACTATATTCCACTTTGTGTGTGATTGGAAGCAAAATACACAAATATCTGAATATGCCATCTGATAATCTGATAAAAAGAAAGATTGTCACTTGTGTAAATTTCAACGTGTCTTCTAACAGATTAAAAGTTTCAGACAGTTATAAAGTAGGTTCTGTGCACTGAAGTAAGTTATTTATCTTGACAGTATTTGCAAAGGGACAGTTTTATTATCATGTGCGACTAATAGATTATCCAGTCATTTTGTATGTGACACAATTACACACCTTTCCTACCACAATGAATTTAGTATGATATGTTTATGAATTCATTAACAACTGGCTTGGTGCAACTAGCTTTCAGTTGGTCTGCATTGTTGTAGGTTTATTAGTTTATTCCTGTATTTAGCATTATTTATCGTATTATTTTCCTGTGATTTCTGTGTACTCCAGATGGTTTAGTTTCCTTTGGTTAAATATTGACTGTAACCAGTTTTAGTACTTGAATTGCTATTATCTGAGGTGAGTAGCCTGTTTATATGTAACCAATTTATCTCTCCATTTATGCTTTATGATCTTAGCTCTTGATCTTTTGGACTCCAAATACCAGTTAGATAAGTTTTGTAAAGTACCATTGTGTGTTTGGCTATTATATGTTACATCTTAAAGTCCAAATATAGTGCTATCTGAAATTTCGTTGAAACAAAATTTTTCAACGAAATCTGACCAATTTTCTCTCGAATTTCTCAACACCAGCTGCTTTCACTGTATGTCAGTCTAGAGGTTTGTCACCCGATGAGCAACGATCTGGTCACCTTCCTTCTTTTACGCTTAGTTTTGTGCACCCAGAACAATAACTGGGGTAAAAATAGCTAATGATGATGATAAATTCCTTCACCTCGGGTAATGTCTTTATCATCAAATTTTCCAATATGCTGTATTGGGTGCCATGCTGGGTTCTGTAGAAGATATTGGGGGATTGTGCTGGAGTAGTTCTGACAGCATGGATACAGTAGAGAAGAAAGCAGAAATGATTAAAGATGCAGTAGACGAATCATGGAGGGAGAGATACAATTTAAAGATGCAAATAGAAGTGGAGTGTTTGGGATTTTTATAACTGCAACAATACCAATGTTAAAGGGCAACTAGGACCCCCCCCAAACACCAGAATATGAAACTGTAGTGTACTGATAATGTGATTGGAGCAGTATTCCAAAGACCTACAGTAACACTTGTAAGGTCACGAGTTCAAGTCCCACAGCATCTGCTGGAAATTTCAGTTCAACTAATAAAATAAAGAAACTGCAGTTAAAAAGTAGTCCCAGCAATGGTGACCATGAAACCATTGTTTATAATTGTATGAACTCATCTAGACCACTCATTTCTTTCCACGAAGGAGATCTCTCGCCTTGACCTGGTCTGGCATATTTGTGACTCTCGACCCAGAGAAACGTGGTTGACTCTTAACTGTCCTCTGAAACGGTTTAGCAAGCCACTCAGTTGTATTAACCATTACAGCCTCTTCAAGGAATGAACCTGGCTGGCAGTGTTGGTCTGCCCACACCTCATGAACTGCAGTCGTTCAAGAAGTTGGCTCACCATTCCCTTCCCATTGCCATGACAGATGAACAATAAATGCTGGCCGAGTCATTGATGTCCACTTTCTGAGACTGAATATGTAAAACAAATTAAAAATTGAGGGGTAGAATGAGGGTCACTGATAAGGCTTGGAAAAATTGCAGCCATTAAGTAGTAAAGCCTTGTCTTTTTGCAAGGATACTAAACTGCAGTACTATGGGGAGGAGTGTGTCATTGGAGGTCGGAGTGGAGTGGAAGCACGCAGTTGGTTTTTGGACCAGTTGTTCTTTGTGAAGAGTGATGGGTGGGAGGTTCATAAGGACAACATTTGCAAAATTAAGTCCACTGGTGGATAAAGGATGGGCAGAGTTCCTGCGGCAGAACGTGTGAAGAATGATCTTGTTTTACACAGTCTGGCTCAGTCCGAGGGAGTAGCTGAGGAGAATGATGGAGTCTGTTGGAGGCTGAAAATGATGCCTCTGTTCCTCTGATTAAATAATAGGAAGGTATTTGTGGATGTCTTGATTTGGACAGATATTCTGACTTTGGGTCCATCTCTATTCTGTCGAGAGAGGTTAAAGATGAGTGAGTCTGGATATCAGCATACACATAGTCTCTAGGTGATGTTACTGAAGGACGGGACGTGGGATAAGAAAGAGGGGGACTGTGGATAAGAGTACTGGGCGCTCTAGATGTGGCAAGAAAAATCAATGTTGCTGGAGACATGCTCAGTTGATACCGATAGGTAAGAATGGACCCAATGGGGAGGTGATCATGGAAGAATGTCGTGCTACACTGATTTGATTTATTGTCATCAGTTATACCAAGTTACAGTGAAAGATGTTGCTTTCCATATCTTACAGGGAGCAGAACAGGCTTAAGTTTAATGTTACAGCTACAGAGAAGGTACAGAGAAAGAGATTGGAATTAACACTTGAAAGGTCAAAAGTCTGATAGCAGCAAGGAAGAAGCTGTTCTTGAATCTATTCACACATATATTCAAACTTAGATCTTCTGCCTGAAGGAAGAAGGTTGAAGAGTGTATAATCAGTGTGGGAGGAGTCTTTGATTACATTGGCTGCTTTTGCAAGACAGTGGGAAGTATAAATGAAATCAATGGATGGAAGGCTGGTTTGCGTAATGGACTGGGTTGTGTTTCTGTCCTTTCTTTGGTCTTGTGAGGAGCAGCCACCAAACCACACTTTGATGCATCCAGATATGCTATTTCTGGTGCATCAATACAAATTGGTAAGAGTCCTTGTGGACATATCCTTAGCCTCCTGAGGGCATTGTTCTGCTTTCTTGACTCATTGATGTGGGTGGATGAGGACAGACTGTTGGTGACCATCACTCTCAGGAACTTGACACTGTCGACCATCTCCACCTCAGCACCATTTGATGCAGACAGGGGTGTGTCCTCCATTCCACTTCCTGAAGTCAATGACCAGCTCTTTCATTGTGCTAATGTTGATGAAGCGATTGTTGTCTTTACACCATGCTGCTAAGCATTCAATCTCTTTCCTGTACTCTGTCTCGTTGCTGTTTGAGATCTGACCTACAACTGTCATCAGTAAACTTATAAATGAAGTTAGCCACCAGTTGAGAGGGTATAAGGAATAGAACTGACTACACAGCCTTGCAGGGCACTGATGTTGAGGATTATGGTGGGGGAGGTTTTAGATTAGATTAGATTATTTTTTTTTAGATTACTTAGTGTGGAAACAGGCCCTTCGGCCCAACAAGTCCACACCGACCCGCTGAAGCGCAACCCACCCAGACCCATTCCCCTACATTTACCCCTTCACCTAACACTACGGGCAATTTAGCATGGCCAATTCGCCTAACCTGGACATTTTTGGACTGTGGGAGGAAACCGGAGCACCCAGAGGAAACCCACGCAGACACGGGGAGAATGTGCAAACTCCACAGTCAGTCGCCCGAGGTGGGAATTGAACCTGGGTCTCTGGTGCTGTGAGGCAGCAGTGCTAACCACTGTGCCACCGTGCCGCCCACTGAACCCAGGTCTCTGGCGCTGTGAGGCAGCAATGCTAACCACTGTGCCACCGTGCTGTCCACAAGGTGTTGTTGCCTCTTACTGATTTGGGTCAAGAAATCGAGGATCCTGTTTCAGAGTGGAGAGCCAAGTCCTAGATCCCAGAGTTCAGAGGTGAGTTTGTTTCGAATTTATGGTGTTGAAGGTGGAACTGTAGTCAAGATAAGTAGGAACCTGACACACTGATATCCTTGTTATCCAGATTTTCCAGGGATAAGTAAAGGGCCAGGGAAAACCACCATGTACTTCAGAGATGATAAGGATGACAAGATGGAATTGTAGCTGTTGTGTTGGGAAAGATATGTAAAACCATTCAGCAATGCATCAGATTGCCCTGTTGCAGCAAGTAATTTTTGAAAAAATTCATATTGAATACTCAAGCTAAAACAGTAAAATGTAAATTAGAGGAAGTGATAGTCACATTATAAATAACCCACAGTTCTTTTTTGTCCAGTTCTGGTCACGGTTAAGAAAGCATTCCTGCTTTTGAGACTATATAGAAGGACAGGCCACAATAGTGATCCAAGTATCAGAGACTCCGTTATGATGTTTTGCATTAATAGATCTTTGGCTGGTTCGTTTTCTTTGATTCCATGATGCTGACCACTTCATAAACCAGCCAATGTTTTCTATAAGCCTGAATGCATATTTGCTTTTTTAATATCAGTGTAAAAGTTAAAAAACCGCAGAGGTCAATTAGTGAAACCCTGTCAGTACAATCTGGCTTTTTGGATATATCATATGCCTTTGCATGTTCTTCTTGAATTTACTAAGTGGAAGAATAAAACCAATCAGACTACACGTTGGGTTAGAAATTATTTGTTCAATTTAATGAACATTATGAAATGCAAGTATTAATTTTGTTGTAGTTCGGTTTGCCGAGCTGGGAATTTGTGTTGCAGATGTTTCGTCCCCTGTCTAGGTGACATCCTCAGTGCTTGGGAGCCTCCTGTGAAGCGCTTCTGTGATGTTTCCTCCGGCATTTATAGTGGTTTGTCTCTGCCGCTTCCAGTTGTCAGTTCCAGCTGGCCGTTGCAGT
>NC_057711.1:33513037-33527152 GCF_004010195.1 Chiloscyllium plagiosum | reverse complement strand
AGTGCCATGCCTCTAGGAATTCCTTGGCTGTTCTCTGTTTGGCTTGTCCTATAATAGTAGTGTTGTCCCAGTCGAACTCATGTTGCTTGTCATCTGAGTGTGTGGCTACTAAGGATAGCTGGTCGTGTCGTTTCGTGGCTAGTTGGTGTTCATGGATGCGGATCGTTAGCTATCTTCCTGTTTGTCCTATGTAGTGTTTTGTGCAGTCCTTGCATGGGATTTTGTACACTACGTTGGTTTTGCTCATGCTGGGTATCGGGTCCTTCATCCTGGTGAGTTGTTGTCTGAGAGTGGCTGTTGGTTTGTGTGCTGTTATGAGTCCTAGTGGTCGTAGTAGTCTGACCGGCCACTGCAGCGGACAGCTGGAACTGACAACCGGAAGCGGCAGATACAAATCACTATAAATGCCGGAGGAAACATCACAGAAGCGCTTCACAGGAGGCTCCCAAGCACTGAGGATGTCACCTAGACAGGGGACGAAACATCTGCAACACAAATTCCCAGCTCGGCGAACAGAACCACAACAACGAGCACCCGAGCTACAAATCTTCTCTCAAACTTTGAAGTATTAATTTTAACTGGTTTTAAACTTGTGCTATCTTTCCACAGTGGAATATTGAAAGTGATTGTAATCTCTTCATGCAAAGCTTTTCTTGCATCTTTTCTGATCTCTGTACAGCTACATAATATTGTGAATGTACAATTCTGCCAGTTCCTTATTTTTCATTTTTCTTGTGGTTATTGAGGGAGAGCTATTTAAAGCTATGAGCTAATAAATGACTGATTTCATGTGCAGAGCAGTACATGCTGCTAGTTCCTGAAAGATTCACCCTAACAAGCTAGTTATGTACTATAGGTACCTTGTTTCTGACCTTAGAATATGCCTCACTACCAGTTAACACAAGATTAACTCAAGGCACTCAAATTTCAACTCCAGCTTCTTCCCTATTGCATATCACTATTTTCTCTGACTTTACCTATTGTTATAATGATAAAAAAATCAACCTTTAAGATTTCATTCAAAAAAATTCAGTCTTCCATATTAGAACATTGTGTGAACATTGAAAGGACTGGACACTGCAGCTTGCTAGGCACACTCCATGTCTGTGTACTCCTGCCTGAAATGTCAAATATCCAAATTAGCTCAAATGAACATGGATGTAACTCTAAATGAAAACCGAAAGAACTGCAGATGCTGTAAATCAGAAACAAAAACAGAAGCTGCTGAAAAAAACTCAGATCTGACAGCATCTGTGAAGAGAAATCAGAGTTAATTTCTCAGGTCCGGTGACCCCACCTCAACACAAAGTTCTGCTATCATCGTCTTCAGCCAATCACAGCCTGCCTCCACCTGTCTCCTGCTTGTTTACTGGTGCAAAATTAAAATTGTCCCATACTCATTCTTATTTTCTAAGGTACTTTTATTCGGTAAACTCTGAAAACTAAATGCAGACTATTACTTCAAATCTATCCATGACAACAAAACAGGATACACAAGTTCAGTCGGTGAAAAGCAAATTTAGTAATGGTGTGAGAAGCTTCTTCAGTGAGCACTAGGTAAATGGACTTTGTGACAGGAGGACTTCTAGAGGCAAAAAGATTTGCACTCAGTTTATGGCTGTGATAAGAACTGAAGGCTGTTTCTGGCTGAGTGGACAGTTTGACTTTTTTAATCTGTATGGAATTATGTTTCTAAATTTGTTTTGTATTAAAAGTAAGGCAGATAAATTGTTTTTGTTCCCTCTAGAATCTAGAAAAATTCTAAAATGAGCTACATGATTTATCTTTTTCCTGTGTTGTAAAGGGTATATTTTCTTGGACTTTGGCCATTGCATGGGTATCTCTGTATCCTCCCTTAAAAACCCGTGTGCAATTTTTCACATATAGTAGTTGGTTTTGGCTTATAGTCATAGAGATGTACAGCATGGAAAACAGACCCTTCGGTCTAACTTGTCCATGCTGACCAAATATCCCAATCCACTCTAATCCCACCAGCCAGCACCTGGCCCATATCCCTCCAAACCCTTCCTATTCATATACCCATCCAAATGTCTTTTAAATGTTGCAATTGTACCAGCCTCCACCACTTCCTCTGGCAGCTCATTTCATACACGTACCATCCTCTGAGTGGAAAACGTTGCCCCTTAGGTCTCTTTTATATCATTCCCCTGTCACCCTAAATCTATGCCCTCTAGTTCTGGACTTCCCCACCCCTATTTATCCTATCCATGCCCCTCATAATTTTATAAACCTCTATAAGGTGACCCCTCAGCCTCCCTTCAAGGAAAACAGCACCAACCTGTTCAGCCTCTTCCAATAGCTCAAATCCTTCAACCCGAGCATCATCCTTGTAAATCTTTTCTGAACCCTTTTCAAGTTTCACAACAGCTTTCCGATAGGAAGGAGACCAGAATTGCCGCAATATTCCAACAGTGGCCAAAACAATGTCCTGTACAGCCGCAACATATCCTCCCAACCCCTGTACTCTGTGCTTTGACCAATAAAGGAAAGCATACCAAATGCCACCTGGACTATCCTATCTACCTGCGACTCCACTTTCAAGGAACTATGAACCTGCACTCCAAAGTCTTTTTGTTCAGCAGCATTCCCTAGGACCTTACCGTTAAGTGTATAAGTCTTGCTAAGATTTGCTTTCACAAAATGCAGCACCTCATATTTATCTAAATTAAACTTGGGCCTTCAGGCTTAGACTTTAAATATGTGACAATTGATATGTGAAATAAGTTCCCGAGTGGTCTTGCTCTTGAACTGTTCAGATTCCAAGTTCTTTTTCTCTCAGGTATGCGGATAAGCTGGTACAAATGAAGAGGCAAGCTGCAGACGAAGGACAGCAGTATTTAAGCTGGAATGACATTCAAAGCTGTATTGAAGAAATCAATTTGCAAGTCCAGGAAGAAAATGAAAGTGAGTTGTATCTTCCAAAGCTGGGATTACCTTTTTGCTGATGTGTTGAATTGGATCAATCTATTTTACCTTTTTAAAATGTCTCCATTGTGCAGTGGGACTGATATTATGGACTGACTCGTAAGTTACTGTGGGTCTCCTGTCCAGAAGATGACGGGAACAGCAGAGCGAGTTGTAACTTAGTTATTCACGTGCTGCATGCATTGTAGTTTAAACTAAAGGAACCCACATGACACAGAATTGCACCAAAGTAAATTGTGATATTGTGTTTTTTTATTAAACTGAAAAATGTCACATTCTATTTAATCTTTTTCCAGGAAATCAAAGGGATGAATTTGAAATCTGAGTTTAACTTTGAATACTAATTCACCACGGGAGCCTAAAATGTTTTGTTAGCATTAAGTAAAATTAATATTATTTCCTTTATCATCAGAAACTGGATTGTTGTAGAAAAGTCTGTTGTTTTGTACTTCAACTTTCATTAAAAAGTAATGGATGTCGAAAGTCATTATTGAAGAATTCCTTAATAGCATAAGCCTAAAGTGCAAAGCTTTTAGCTTGATCCCAATTCCACAGATGAATTAGTTACTAATTCTTAAAATTTCATTTGCCATCTTAGGGAAGGTAAGCACTAGTATTAAAATGGCTTATATAACTGAGATGGAAAGAAAAGGCTTGTAACATACTATAGATCTTTGAACCTTGAAAAGAGAATATGCAGTTTAACTTTTCCAGCCATCATCCTTGTACTTGATTTTTATTTTCCATGAAGTAACACGTAATAAAATCTTCACTAAAGGATTAGTTGTTACATTCTCATTGCAAGGTTATCGAGTCTGAATTTGTACATTGGTGACCAGGTGAAAAGGTGTGGACCTGCTAATACCTGCTAAATCTCCTTGGTTGGCTACAACAAATGTTTATGAAAATTTTTGAACAAGGTTGCGTCCCTCTCTGATTATAATATGTCATAAAGGAGCCCAAGTTTCTTTAACTTAAGGAAAATAGCAAATTTATTACCTCTTAAACCAGGTAATCTACTAAAAATGTGACATTGAGCATAAGGCCTTTGCATCGCACACAGAAACGCACTAACTTCAAGGTGAATACCGTCCAGTGCAAAGGAAGATGAAACAGTGTGTGGTTAAGAGCTCTCTGGTTGTCTTTGAGGTGCAAGGATTGTTTTTTAAGCTGAGACCAATATTTATCTGATTTCTTGGATGCAGTCAGAGCAAATGTTGCAGTTATTGAAAAGATCTAGGTCAGCAGCTGATTTATTCTCAGGGCTGATAACCCTCTGCCAAACTGGACACCATTTTAAAAGAGTGAGCAAGTCCTTATTCCATAGTGTATTGTGATTTCCAGGACCAATGCTTCTGGATCTGTGTCTTTGTAACAAAAACCACTGGTTTATAATCATGGCATTATGCAGGAGGTGGCTTTAGTCACTGGCCCTCAATGCGAGCAATACATGGTTACAAGTTCCAATAGTCAGAGCCCTCCATGAATCTTTGATTGGTAGGGAGTTTTTTAAAAAAAAAATCTTTAAATTATGTTTTAGAATTTAGGTATTGCCAGAACAAAGACTTTAGTCAAGCAGTTTCACTACCAGAACCATTTGGAGAAATAAACTATGCATTCCAAATGGTGATTGTTGATGTCCAGGTAATGACCACTTGGCTAGTTTTTTCAGGATGTATTCTCAGCCATGTTATTTAGAAATCCCTTTGCAGATTCCTCTGGGCTTGGCTACTTTCACATCTCAGGACTTTGTTCATCTTAACATGTCCCAGCTCATTTTCAATTGTACTTCAATCAAATCAAAATCTAAAGGCTTCAAGTTAGTTTGTTGAAATTTCAGAGCTTGATGATCCATTTTTATGTCAAGATAATATATGCCAGCCTGAATACATTTGTTAATGATTGGCATCAGCATATATTCTCTTGATTCTAAATAATTTGTGTCAAAACCTATATTGGAAGGGGGTTTACAAATTTTAAGTTTATATTTTTCATTGTACCCTTTAAATCTATTATTCTCTGCATGATGTGTAATTTTTCCACCTTATTGTCAGTGTGCTTTTGAAGATTATTCTCTTCAAAAGTTACAAATTTTATCTCCTCTTTCAACTTTAGAGACTTTGACTTTTAGCACCATGGTTCCACGGCTGTTGCTGCTGTGCACATTCCCCCTCGCTTGGTCCTTTAAACCTGCATAAGGTTTTTGGTGGTCCAGTTGAACAGAATGTGGGGAGTCACTGCTAAGTACTCACCCTTGTTTGTGCAATCTGTGCCCATTTTTTAGTACATGTGATTAGGAAGAGGACTACTTAGCTCCTTATTTCTATGTCTTAGGACTTCAAGATTATATTACAATGCTGTTTTACCACACTGGTTGAAATTGGCTAACTGGGAAGTAAATCTTTCGAGCTTCTAGCTCTGTGGTTTAGCATACTAACTTCATTAACTGTTATATTTATAGTTTTACATTTTTGTTGTAAATTGAGGTTAAATTTATTCCAAAGACCCAGAAATACTATAATTTACAATAGATAATTTAGTGTTCAGTAGAATTAGTGGTGCTTGAACTTTTCAGTATTGAAACACATCACAATATAATTTAGCAATTTATTACCATTACTTAGTTGTTGTAAGACTGTATTTCTCTTGGTTTTACTATTACAGAGATCATTGCAGCTGGCCTTATCAATGAGATAGTAGATAAAGAAGATCCTAATAAAACACTGGAAGCATTACTGATGCCAACTGCTAAATTACAGGGCGTGAAGTCCTCAATAGCATCCCATTATCAAGATGTTCTATGGCACACTAAGCAACAGAAGTGCAAGGTGAGCCTTTATAAAATGGCTGCTTATTTTGTTCATGTTTACTTGTCTATAAAATCTTTCTATTGTAAATTCAATAAATGGAATAGAAAAAATACTTTGGAGGTCAGTGCAGTCATCTTCAGTCCTAAACTTTACATGAAAAAGTGCTGATTGTGTTTTAAGACCATAGAAAATGCCTTGTTTGGTGGTAGGAATTTTCCAATGCTTCCAAGAATTCATTTTATGAACTCTCTTTTATTCCGTCTTATGCTATCACAACAGAGAGAGTCTGTTAGCTCAGTTAGTTGGTTTGCGATGCAGAGTGAACCCAACAGAGCGGGTTCAATTCCCACGCCAGCTGAGATTACCATAAAGCATTCTCCTTCTCAGTCTCTCCCCTTGTCATAGGTGTGGTGGCCCTCAGGTTAAACAACCGCTGTAATGAGAGAAGAGCCCTATAGTTTGAGACATGGGCCAAGTGCAGGCAGATGGGACGGCCTTAGTTAAGACTTATGATCGGCATGGACTGGTTGGACCGAAGGGTCTGTTTCTGCGCTGTATCACTCTGTGACTTTAATTAGAATTCTACCAAGGGGAAAAACTTCAGTTACATGGACAGACTGAAGAAACTGGGAATATTTTCAATAGATCAGAGAAGGTTATTGATTGAGTGAAAAAGAATAAGCTGCTTCCACGAGCAGAATGATCAGTAGCAAGAAAACGCAGCCTTAATCTGATTGACAAAAGAATGGCAAATAACATGGAGCAGCGCTCAAAGTTTGATTTCAAATAAATCTGTTGGACTATAACCTGATGTCATGTGATTTCTGACTGGGAATGGGTAGGGGAGTGAGACTGATTAAATAGCTCTTTGATAGAGTCATCACAGACATGATAGACCAAATGACAACTTTCTATTCTATACCTTTCTGTGGTTTCTTTTTATTAATAGAAATCACTATTTGTGAAAACAACCAGATTATCTTTTTGTGTAGACAATAAATAATATCAGCATTAATGATTTGCATCTTGAACCTAGACCTGGGGTAGACTAAATGGGCAGAATGGTTGCCAAGTATAGTGAACAAATGATTCTGCAAATAAAGATGATGTTTCCTTTAGGATTCAAACTCATCTTCCATATGTAAAAACATACTGACCCAGAAATTGCTGCATTAAGAATGGCAAAGCTGGGGAGCTCTGCTTGCCATTTTTACTAAGACACCCACAACTCTCCTCCCTCATTAAACCTGTAAATCAGAATGTGTTGTCCGAGATATCCTGCTCCTCCAGAACTTGTGCTGCTGCCTTCTTCAGAGATGAAATTGTCATAGAAATCATTGTTAAAGTGCGTACTTAAAGAAAATATCCACTATTATCAGGGTCAAGACCAATGGAAAATTACTCCTTCTTGTTACTTCTCTGGCTTGATAAAATCATTTTAAAACTGTGGAGGCTTCATTTCTTAGCACTGAATTTTTGTTGGGCTTTGCACAGTCATTAAGTAGTGTTATTTATTTAAATACCAGCAGAGGTCATAATACAACCAGTAGAACTCTCCCATGTGCTTTGTAATCTCATTATATAAGAGTGAGCTCTCTCATTGCCATCACTGTTTCCCTGTTTTCATTTCATGAATTGCACTTTTCACTGCTTTAAATCTGAAGAAGTTTGGCAAGATGTGACAGCTTGATGGAGTTGATGGCACTGTTGCCTTTGAGTCAGATGCTGTGTGTACCAAGATATGCTGTTATTTCTCCGACTCCCACCCGAAAACAACTCGCCTAGATTTTCATATGTACTTTGGGTTGATGCAGTGGTACTACTTGCAGTGGATGGTCTGTATCACTCACTATTAGTCATTATGAAAATCCTGAATTGCAGACCATTTACAATTTAGATTTATAGAGCTTCCATATGGCATTTCCACACAGAAGCATAGAATTTTACAGTACAGAAGGAGGTGATTCAACCCATCATATCTGTACTGGCTCCTGAAAGAGCTACCCAACTAGTCATAATCTCCAGCCCTATCTCTATCGCTCTCTAAATTCAAATTTTGAAGTCTCTGATGGAATCTGCCTCCACCACTATCGTTGTTTCATTTTCCCAGTTAATTATTCATAAAATCTCTGCAGGTTGAGATGACTGGTTTTTTACTGTGAATTTTGTTCATTTTTCTAGTTTAATGTGTTGATTTGGTTATATTTGAAGGTAAGATTCTGATCTTTATCTGCATATTTAAATTAAAGGTGACTCAGGATGATTCAGCTGTGTTGTGGTTGGATGAGATACAGGAAGCGATCATTTCTGCAAATAAGAATACTGATGATGCTCATTGCTGTAAGTAAAAGATAATGGTGCATTTAAATTAAGCATAATCTAATTTTTCTAAAAAAATCATATATAACCTACAGCAACAATAAACTGGTCTGACAAGGTAACTGCAGTTTTTGATCTGTCGCCAGAAGACTGATGTCCAAATTAAATCTATGTATTTTGTAAGGTGTCTTTTTTTTAGTAGGGGTTTGTTAGATTCCTGGGAAGTAGAGCAAAGAACTTATCTATAGAAAATATAAATAAACTAGAATTTGTGGGCGGCACGGTGGCACAGTGGTTAGCACTGTGCCAGAGACCCGAGTTCAATTCCCGCCTCAGGCGACTGACTGTGTGGAGTTTGTACGTTCTCCCCATGTCTGCGTGGGTTTCCTCCGGATGCTCCGGTTTCCTCCCACAGTCCAAAGATGTGCAGGTCAGGTGAATTGGCCATGCTAAATTGCCCGTAGTGTTAGGTAAGGGGTAAATGTAGGGGTATGGGTGGGTTGTGCTTCGGCAGGTCGGTGTGGACTTGTTGGGCCGAAGGGCCTGTTTCCACACTGTAAGTAATCTAATCTAATTAGTTCCTTTTTCACGCAAGAAAGTGGTATCTTTGACAGAGCATTGCACAAGTAGAACATTGTCATGTTGTTAAGGTATAATTAATTATACATAATTATAGTTAATGGAAAATCTGGTTAAAGTTGCAAAATCAGACATTAAGCTGGCATTGCATGATTGCTTTCATGTACCGATGTACTGACCGAACCAAGAGGGAAAATTCCAAAGAAGACACTGGAATGTGCCACTTCCTTATTTTGAACATAAGGACTTCAAGCATATGATTTCATAGCATGCTTTGGCAGCATGTTGATGAGCTGCTGTGCACTTTGCTACTTAATGTAGTTTATGGGTTGTGTGTATTTACATAGCTTACTTAACAACACTCTTGACTCCAGTAGACTCTCGGGTGCTTGGATAGGCACCAATCCCACTAATGCAGCCAACAAGAACTGAAATACACCTGTGTACTCCCCAATCACCTGATGAAGGAGCAGTGCTCCGAAAGCTAGTGCTTCTAATTAAACCTATTGGACTATAACCTGGTGTTGTGTGATTTTTAACTTTGAAATACACCTGAGTGACCCAAAAGATTGGGACATGGAGTTATGGTAAAGGTTAAATTATTAACGGTTTATCTTAATATTGCATTGAAGAAATTTGACATTCCACAAACATAGTTTTCTCTTGATCAATAAGGCTGCATAGGAGTATTCAGGACTTAGTCAATCATGTTAAAACTCAGTTACGTCTCATTCAACAAAGTATAATGTTTTCAGGGATTTTGCAGCAAGTAAAATAGCGTAAAATGGCAAGTTCTACTTGAAATCACTATGGTGCATTCTGTGGGGGGTAGTATAGAATGAGTGGAAGGTTTTGGATTTCAGTGTTAAGTGACAGCCTCTTTACTACCTCACTTGGGGGATGTGGACATTGATGGAAGGCCAGCATTAATTACCCATCCCCACCAGCCCTTAAGGTGGTGGTGCTGTCTTGAACTGCTGCAGTCCATGTGCTGTAGGTAGACCACAATGTCATAGGGAGGGAGTGGATGCTTGTGGATGTGATACCCATCCAGATGACTGCTTTATCCTGGATGATGTCATGTTTTTTTGAGTATTGGTGCAGCTGGCAATTGGAGAGTATTCCACCACACTCGTGATGTGCACTTCGTAGATGGTGGACAGGGTTTGGAGAGTTAGGAGTGAGTTACTCGCCGCATTATTCATAGAATCCCTACAGTGTGGAAACTAGCCCGACGGCCCAACGAGTCCACACCGACTCTCCAAATAGTGACCCAGCCAGGCCCATTCCCTTACTCTATTATTCTACATTTACCCCTAACTAATGCACCTAATCTACATATCCCTTAACACTCTGGGCATTTTAGCATAGCCAATTCACCTAACCTGCACATCTTTGGACTGTGGGAGGAAACTGAAGACACTGGGAGAATGTCTTGTGAAATTTGTACTGTCACCTGAGGCTGGAATTGAACCTGGGTCCCTGGCATTGTGAGGCAGCAGTGCTAACCACTGAGCCACCGTGCCACCCTCGTCTCTATTCCTAGTCTCTGACTTGCTCTTGTAGCCACTGTTTGTAGTAATTCCAGTTGAATTTCTAGTCAATGGTAATCCCCAGGATGTTGTTCGTGGGGTCTTCAGTGGTGGTGTAATACAGTTGAATATCAAATGGGTGGCGATTAGATCATCTCTTATTAGTGATGATCATTGCCTGGCATTTGTGTGGTGTGACTGCAGGATCCAGGAATTGTTGTGAATGCCATTCATTTATCTGTCATTAATACCTCAAAATTTAGCTAATAAAATGAAAGAAATACTTGCATTTTTATTTTGAGATGTAAGCATATCTAATGCATTCGTATGACCTTTATTTCTCTTTAAGTGGCTGTTGCAATTTCTGAAGTTAACTCAGCAATTGAGAAGGGTGATCCACAGCTGACATTGACTACAATACAGTCTTCCAACATAACCACGAGAGGGCTTATACCAGAATGTGCGGATAGCTATCAGACTGAACTCTCTGAAGAAAAAAGAAAAAAGACTGGAGATGGTATGAAACACGAGGGATAAGCAATTTTCTTTAGCATTAGCAACAGCTTGGGGCAGACTAGCAGATAAATTAACCAGTCAGCACAGAATGTTAAAAGGTATCTTGGTCTTTTTCAGTAATGCATCAATCTTTAGTTCTGTCACAGACATTAGACTGGAAGTTGCACAACTGTGTCCATTTTCCCTGTGTCTATATGTTTGGTTTTCATCAAGTTTGGCTCTTGCATAATAAGTGGTAGATAAGATGGTGTTCTTCATTGACGTTCCAGAACATGTGAAGCCTCAAACCCAAGTTTAAACAGTCAGCCTCACTGGTAGAATATATATATTTATTACCAGTCTAGAAAAAGAATGTAATACAATGCAGTTATGGTTATGAATGCAGCTCTATAATTTTGGTACAGACCTGGTGGTCCATTCTCACTGTCTTCTCTGCACTGACAACAGTGAAACCAGTACATTGGCTGCAATAGATTTTCCAGAAAATGAAGAGTCAACACAACATTTCACAGCAATGAATCTGCATACTGTAAATCGAAGTTTGTGAGAAGATTTGCAGCTCGGATGCTCGTTGTTGTGGTTCTGTTCGCCGAGCTGGGAATTTGTGTTGCAGACATTTCGTCCCCTGTCTAGGTGACATCCTCAGTGCTTGGGAGCCTCCTGTGAAGCGCTTCTGTGATGTTTCCTCCGGCATTTACAGGAGGCTCCCAAGCACTGAGGATGTCACCTAGACAGGGGACGAAACGTCTGCAACACAAATTCCCAGCTCGGCGAACAGAACCACAGCATACAGTAAATGTTGCTGACTTTGCTTTTGTTTTGTTCTCATCATAAGTTGAAGCTGTCGCTGATTTACATACAAATGGTATTCTTGAATTTTTCAAAGTGGTGAACATTATTGTGTATAAATGTTTTTTGTTCAAGTTGGCGCAGTTGTGGCATCTTACTCTTAAGTGGCACAAATGATAAATGCCATTTGTCAGCCTGTTTAATCAGGTCTCCTAAATAAAAACAGGAAGAATGCCATAAATAAGAAACAAAAACAGAAGTTGCTGGGAAAGCTCAACAGAAATCAGTTAACATTCAGTTCTGAGGAAGGGTCACTGGACTCAAAATGTTAACCCTGATTTCTCTCCACAAATGCTGCCAGACCTGCTGAGTTTTTTCTAGCAATTTCTGTTTTTGTAGTCGGGGCTCCTTCCTGCCAAACAATATTGAATAGGTGAAAGTGAGGACTGCAGATCTTGGAGATTAGAGTCGAGAGTGTGATGCTGGAAAAGCACAGCAGGCCAGGCAGCATCTGTAGAGCAGGAAAATTGATGTTTCGGTCAAAAGGCCTTCATCGGGAAGTCCTTCAGCTGCTGTGCTTTTCCAGCACCACACACTCGATACAATGTCGAATGCTGTGTCAACAGCAAGTTTACTCCTACCTCACCCCTAAATATTAAACTCTTTCACCTATGTCTCAGTCAAAGTGACATTGAGGTCTGTAGATAAGTGATGCAATTTCAAAACTGAACAGTGCACAATTGTTCAGTTTTAGAAAGATCCAGTGGCACTGTCTCCACCACCACATGAGACAGATAATTCCAATGTGTATAACCATCTGAGAAAAAAAATCCCCTCGATCTCTTTCCTAAAAAGGTGACAGCTCACATTCAGACAAAAGACTCAAGCTTTGCACTCACCCATGAGAATAAATATCCTTTCCACATTGGCTTGTTGAGGTTTATTTAACGTTTTATAAATTTCAATTAAACCATCTCTCATTCTTCTAAATGCTGGTGAAAACAAGCCCAGCCTGCCAAGCATATCCTAATGAAACAAAGACCTATTCCAGGTATCCACCCAGTAAACTGAGCTGCTGCCATTGTATTGACATGTTTATTCAGTGCACTCAACTCCTGCATCATTTGACCTCTGCACTTTGACAGTAGAAATCTCTGGAGAAGATGGATTAGATAATCCAGTCAGTGCTTGTGACTGAAACATTGATAGAAGATCAGCCATCGTTCTTGCCCTTGCACAATAATGTCCAATACTGTTGAGAATGAGAATTTCTAACTTTGCCCAACTTTGTTTACCTAGTTCTCAACCACCAGTTACTGGTTGAGGTAGAAGCAGACAGCTTTCTGGTTGGTTGAAGGATCATTTTTCTGACCTGTCACTGCTCTTTTTGGTGTTTAGGCATTAGTGCATCAGTTCATAGCATGATAGCTCATTCTAAGGTATGCCTGATAAAGTTCTTGTGAATATATTCCATATTCTAGAGCGAGGTTTGTGAATGCAGCTGTTTGACATGAATTAGATTTGCATTACTAGGTATATTGGTGGCAAGAAAGTACATTTAAAACAAATGTGTCTTTGAATTAACCAAATTGAATGACTGGATAAATAAGATTTTGAAGCTCTAATTTTGAAGATGAAGTCCTAAAGCAATAGCATATAATCCTTGAGGAAAATCAGAAACCTGTTTTTGTTTCCATTTAAATCTCATGCTTTGCTTAATTCTTAAGACAGCAGTTTCTATCCTTTTTTTCAGAAGGCCATTAAATGAAGGATAGTATTTTTCAAATGGTTTTGCAGCAAGAAACTTCATTTAAGTAGTTAATTTATAAGTTGCATTGAATTATTACTTTGAATGGAATTCAGCGGATAAAAGGACTTCGAGCTGCAAGCAACTAATCTTCACAACGTGTCAGAGATTAGTGTGCATTATGCACTTCATTAGATTTGAGTTCAGATTTCTACAGTGTTACAGTTTCCAACCCCACCCCTGTTGTTAAAGTGAAGGTATGAATAGCAACGTTAAATCCTTTTTTCTTTGTATTATTGTTGTAGAACCAAATGGAAGTGTGTGGGTTATGCACAAGATAAAAGACAAATATGAATACTACTACAACCTGCAAACTACAGAGGGCACATGGGACAAACCAGAAAATTTTGTGCAGAACAATACTCAGCTGAATAGAGAAGAAATTCAGGTACTGTCAGTAACCTGTGAAAGTGGATACTTCATATAGTGTGTTGCATTTGCTTTAGTGTCTTGTCTCCTCGTCTGAATGTTTATGGGTAAGGTCACTGATTTGCATCCTTCATGAAAAGGCCCCAGTCCAATCTTTCAAGGACTGGTGTGGAACAAAAATAAAACTTTTATTAAATTACTTTCAGTTACCAATGCACCAAAAATATAAATGGACAGAATTCTCAAATGGGTTCTTTCAAATCCTGTTTTTGGATTAGTGGTGCTGGAAGAGCACAGCAGTTCAGGCAACATCCGAGCAGCAGCAAAATCGACGTTTCGGGCAAAAGCCCTTCATCAGGAATAAAGGCAGAGAGCCTGAAGCGGGGAGGGATAAGCTAGGGGAGGGTGGGGGGGGGGAGAAAGTAGCATAGAGTACAATAGGTGAGTG